>NC_050185.1:12720000-12875000 GCF_008315115.2 Sander lucioperca | reverse complement strand
CAGAATGAAGCACACAAAATAACCATTGTCGATGTGTGCATGTTTTTTATATAATATTAGCATGTTTTATGCTGTACCATATAATGTAGGCCAAATAATGAGGCATATGCATAAATTAATCGAAGTCTGGCAGCTGGATGTCAGCAACTTCTTTATTTGACCAAGGCCAATCATTACTTCAAAGAAAAAAAACTGTTTAATTTTTGTACAGGCTGGTCACAATATGAAGAAATTAAGGCAGAAAGTATGCAAAAATAGTAGTAGCTTTTCTACACTCAATGGCCTAAACATACCATATAAAAATATTTTGTAGTCACAGCAAGGCTTACTGTTTAAAATCTAAACTCTATGGCTTACCAATGTCCACAGTAACATTCACATAAAGAGGGAGCCTCTCTACCGACATAGTCTTATATGAGCAGCTGTTCAGTCCATCCTTTCTCCATACCTGCGGTGTTCGTCCTAACAATCTCATCCTGGAAAACAAAAAAAAGAATTATTGAAGAGATTACATTTGGAGCACGAATCTGGATGCATACATTTAATTAACCAATAATGTGCTAAAACACCTAATCCCTGTCGCTGCATTTACTGACCTGTCTTTGTTTATTTCATTGCCACTGTCGCGTTTGTGAAACACCATGGTGTAGCGAGCTACATCAGCGGGTGGCCGCACAATCTTCATTTTCTGCAGCTCAACTCTGCGCGAGACAGCAGACCCACATGTATCAGTGAATCAATTAAGGAATATACTAAATCTGCTCCAAATGTGATCAAAAGAAACACTTGATACTGTTTTCACTTGCATCTCACCTGATGCGAAGGTCGTCATCTTCTCCGCCCCAACCCCAGTAAGTGTTTGAGAATCCATTCACTTGAAGAAACTGCTCTTTGGTCATAGCTGTTACTCCTCCAAAGTAGCCTTTGTAACGCAGCCTGAGAGTGGAAGAATATGAAGAAAGATTACAGTTCTTTCTTTATAGCAGAGCTTTCACGATAATGTCAGGCCTGAGGAGACTGCTATCCATTAATATTGTGTTGTTTATTTACAAGGGTAATATACTGTAAAGTGTAACTGCTGACTCATGACTTACAGTAAGTTTACTCTAAGTCATATACTTACTTGTATCCTGTGGCGTTCCGGCCAACCACCAAGTGTTTGGGCTGCTTGTCACAGACATATAAGTTGTGATCGTTTTCAGGAACCAGGTCCACATCATGGAAGATGAAGCACTCCCAACTATAGTCCTTCAGTGCCTCCAAATACCCGACATTGAGTAACTTGGCACGGTTAAAAGTTGCATCGCCAGCCTTTAAAAAATAAAAAACACAATAAAAATTACAATTTGCTGTTGTCTGTACAGTTCAAAGTTCAGTGAAGAAGTCAGTGTTCGTATGTGGTATCTGATGTCTCATAATGCTTTATCCATTGAAAAAAATACATCTATTGAAAAAAAAATGTAATAGGTAGGAGGGTCAGAGCACAGGGTCGCCTACTGAACAGCCGCAGCTCAGAAAATGATTCAATGCTGCTTCCGTGAGCCAGTTAATTAATAACTTTCACTGTAGCAGTGGAGTAATTACATTCAGACTATTATAGGCAAATAGACTGCTTAGCAGGTACATTTAAAAGGAGTTTAATGTGATTTATTCTGGTTGATTTTTTTTTACAAGTAACCACCATGAAAACCGGACACTACCTCAGTATGGAACCAGATGATCGCATAGAAACCACAACATTATAAAGCATTTCATACAAAAAACTAAAACTATTCTGGATAAATATTTTGCTTTACACACAAGTCCAAAACACTGCATTCAAATTATAAGATAATTTAACCAGTGCTTCTGACACAATTTTGATTTGCAAGTCTCTAGTATCTATTATATATATATATATATATATAAATATATAAATATAAATATAAATATAAATATATATTTATATATATATAAATATATATAAATATATAAATATAAATATATATATAAATATATATATATATAAATATATATATATATAAATATATAAATATATATATAAATATATATATATAAATATATATATATATAATATATAAATATATATATAATATATATATATATATATATATATATATATATATATATATATATATATATATATATATATATATATATAAAAACACATTTTTTTTTTACTTTTTTTAGTACTAAGAACAGTATTTGGTTGCAGATGATTTGCCTTTGGCATGTGAAAATGTTTTGCCTCACTAGTTTCTTCTTGTTTTTCAGCAGCAGTGTTTGTGTATCACTGAACATGAGTGGTTGCTTTCACAAACTCTTTAAAGAAGACTGCTGACTGAAACAGATTTCATTATTTAGAGTGAAACATTGAGCAACTAGCCAGTTGGTTGGTTTTCCTTGCCAGTTGTAAGGGTAACTGTACAGAATGTGGAGCCTGTATACCTGCTGGATGACATAAATGGCGTAGTGTAGCTGCTGCCTCTGCAGAAAGGGGTGCAGGTGGTGCAACAGGTACAGGAGGTGTCTCTCTCTGCTGCGATGAGGGATGAGGATTGCTACACTCTGCCTCGCTGTACAGTCTGAGGGCTCGTACTCGCCTTCAGTCACTCCTTTGTTGTCACTCACCACATCCTTCAGTTTCAGAGAGGATTCAAAGGACAGCTTCAGAGCTCCCTCTGTGGAAGTTCACAAATTCAAACAGAAATCTGAGTGATCGTTCTGTTATATGTGATTCATAAATGTCACATTTTCAAACTATTTATTTTGCTCCGTTTTTAAAACCTATACAGGACAGACAACATGTAGCACATACAAACACAATTCACAAGTGTTTTAAGATTATGATGCTGATAAACACTGGGGGGGGGGCTGATAAATACTGGGACTTTGAAAAACATGTACTTACAAATCAAAATCATCTATAATCATGCACAGCACAATCAACCATTACTTTAGTTTTGAGAAACTAACCACTCTGCTGTAGTCACTACTGTTCAAGGTGACATTGCAGATTAATGATTGGCACTAACCCTTGTCTGGTTCGCTACATACAGTAGCAGTTAAGTTATCTACTCTGCCGTTCTTTCATGTAGGATGTCACGTAGTCAGTGTGAAAGTGGAGAACTTACAGGAAGAAAAAAAAAAAAAAAAATAGACCAAACAAATCATTGCGATTTAGCAAGAGGGCACCATAAGCAGATAGATTTACATTACTCCTGAGAAACCCAGCTAAATCAATCAATATTATATACACAGTAAGTTGGTCACCTCTTTAAACTGCGCTTTGGTACTTACGTAGCAATGGTGACTCTTGAGGGCATTCTACTTTCGGGGGTGGAGTATTCAAGAGATCGGGTGCCTCTGTCCAAGTGTTAAGTTTATCCCTCAGACTGTCTCCTTTGTCAGGAGTTTGTGGTGTGGCGGAGAAAACCCGGCCAGGTTTCACTGTTTCGCCTGAAAAAGTTGTGATCCATGCGAGCACTGAGAGCAAAAGAAGGAGCAGTACAAAATATTTCCCCCTCCGCAAAATCTTGTACAGAGGCGAAAAGAAGCCCATGGCTGTGTAACTGCGCTGATATGAAACAGTTGTTGCAACTGTGGGTGCTATCAGTTAGTAAGATATTTCCACCCTGCAGGACATTTCAGCAAAATTACTGACAGCCACAGTTCCACTAACCAGTCATCCCATGGCGATGAAACATGCTGCAGAGCTATACAGTGAATCAAGTATATGAACACTGTAAAGTAAGGAAAAGTTATTGGTGAAAATCCATCGCTGAACCCTCAAAATCCAGTTTCAGGAGGTGAGGCCAAAACTTCCTCTGTTCTCCGACAACTGTAGATTGATTTTGAGAGAAAATATGTTACTGCCAAGAACGGGCATCATTTTTGCATCATAATCACTTACTTATCTTCTCATGCCAAACTACACCCTGACAGGGCAGGTTCTAGTTTTTAAGAGATATCTCCATTACTTTCCACACAACAAAAAACACCTGATGAGATGTTAGTTCCTCAGTTTTCTTTACTATTGTGTTTAGAGCCATTGATTCTGTTACACATCACTGAAAGAGCTTCCTGAATGGTGATTTCACACCCACTTTTTCTGTTCCTCAGACGAAGTTTAGTATCACAATGCAAACCCTCGCCTTTCTCCTGACTTTTACTATTAATCTATTAACTATCCAACGCTTATTTTAACTATTGATTAATATTTCGATTACTTGTTTTGTCCGATCTGCAGTTTAAACCAATATATTCAGTTTACAATAATGAAACAAAATCTAAGTTATTGGCCATGCATTTCCACACTGTAGCAAATACAACAAATATAATATATCATGATACAAGATATCAAGCAAGGTAATATAGCAAGGCAACGCTCCCCAGGTAATAAAACAGAGAAATGTAACCACCATGAGCACATAACGTTAGTAGTATTCATTGTCAAGTATTGGCTGTTGGAAAACGTAATAAAGAGTACAACTTTGGCAATTTTAGCTTTTTTTTCACTACGATTGACAGTGACAAGCTAACATTGGCTAGCTCTGAGCAACACCATATCTAGCTAACATTAACGTTAGCGTTATTCACGTAAAGACTATACGCATGACTCTTTTTACATCGCTGACAGCTTCGCCTGATTACTGGCCATGTTTTATCACATTTGTTTCAAGAGCTGGCTGCAGCTGTGCCCAGATGAGCTCTATGTGCAGAGTTAGCGTAGCTGTTAGCTAGCTGACGAATGCGGATAGAGTTACGGCAAAGTGCTGTAAAAGTTAAATTTTAGCATTAGGCTGACAGTCGCACAGCGTCGAGCCCAAACAAAGGATGGCCTTATTTCAGTGAAACGCAAGCGAGTACTTTCCTTTCCTGATTTTGGAGATAAGAGTGGTTTAGCCATCTTACCTAGCTAGTAGACACAAGTGTTACCATCCCAGGAGCAAACGACAACACTGTATCAAACAAACATAAAATACACAATACTTCTCCTGGATGTATTTCACAATAAAAGCACTGAACTTCGGAAAAGTGATTTCTTCCCATCAAGTCGCAGGTGTATCTTTGTTTTGCAATTTTGCAAAAATGTGTGCCGATAGGCTACCTCAAAATGTCTGTACATATCTATTTAATTCTACTGAAACCGTGAGATTCACAAACAGCAGCCCCTGTCGCTTTAATTTTGAAGGCAGCATCAACAAACAGGATGTAATTGCTTTTTATGCGTGGCTTGATGAAGCTCAAAGCATGGTACATGTTTTGTATGGATACTTCTGTTGTGTTGTTTAAAAGAAATAATAATGATAAAGGCACCACAGGCTTAACATTGATTTACATAATATTTTGCAACTATTTTGCCCCAACTTTATATATTATAATTACAAAACAAAGTTGGTATATATAGTTAGATGACAGTATCTTGACAGTAACTAGAATATATATTAATTTGTTCCATACAACTGAAAAACCTTTAATAAATGTCAGGGCTAAGCACATGCTGTAAATGGCTGAGTAGGGAAACAAAATATGGCATAGCTACAATATTTTAACAGTGCTATTCACATAAATAACAAGGCCATGTATCTGACTTCAGCAATATCTAAATTATATCGATTAATAAGCCTATGTTGAACTAAAATGTGACTTCCTGATGCAAAATCATAGAATTAGAGCAGTCTTTGAAAACAGCTGCAAAACACAATGCAGGCTCAAATAGTCTTTCTTCAATTTAGTTAAATATAGCTTTCTCTTTAATACTAGAATATATCATAAAAGCACTGCCTTCTTATTGCAAATAATGATTATTATTAAGTTAAATGAGTTGGAGGAATTTTAAATTTAGTTGTGTAATATTTGTGTATGCAGTTGTGTGTCCTCTTCTCTTAGCCAGGACCACGGCTGTGACAAACACTCCCATCATGCAATGCTCCCTGGTCATTTTGTCCAATATATTTCTCATCCCACCCTGCAGATCAAACATAGACAGCATACTGGGCTACACTGGCTCTCAGGATAAAGGTCTTGTCCTCCTGCCAACAGAGGAGGCGGTTGTCCAGCTGCTCCTCAGCCTGCTTCAGGTCAGCCATGATACTGGATGTCGCAGCATGTCATTATCCTGTTGAGCAAAGTGGGAGGTCCTGCACTCTTCAATGCCTTTTTATCCACTTCTTTCTTGTGCCTTCTACTGCTGAGAGTATTCCTTTTGGAAAGGTCCTTAGTAAAACAAAGAAACAGCAGGATGCATTTACTTCCTGTTGCTTTTCTCTTTTATGAAGATTATTTTTTGGGCTTTTCCGCCTTTAATTGATAGGACAGCTAGGTGAGAAAGGGGAGAGAGAGGGGGACGATATGCAGGAAATCGTCACAGGACTCAAACCCTGGACCTCTGCACCGAGGCATAAGCCTCTGAGTATATGTGCGCCTGCTCTACCCACTGAAACAACCCGGCCACGATGTTAAATCACTCTTTATTGAGTTAATTTGATTATTGGGATCTTTTCTTTTTGAATTACTATTGTGATGTTCTGCTTTTTATTTCACTCAAGATTAGTTTCCTTTTGGTTTTCTGTAATGCTATTGTATTTTGTAGTTTGACTGTTGGGCTGAGGCTTAAGATTTAACTCTATCTCACTTGCATGTGGTGGATTTTACTGCAGATTTTTCCTAAGGAATGTTTTCTTGGGTGCAATTCCGAAGATGGCGTTGTCGAGCTATAAATGTTTAAGCCTTAACTAGCCCTTAGTTACATTCATATATTTAACCTTAAAAGTTCTCAAATGCCTTAGGGAATATTTTTTGAGCATGGAAAAATAGGTGGTTATGGCGTAGTGGATATGACACATTCCTTTGATGTGGGTGAGCTGGGTTCGATTCCCACTGCGATACATTAACCAATGTGTCCTTGAGCAAGACACTTAACCCCTAGTTGCTCCAGAGGCGTGCAACTCTGAAATATAGCAATTGTAAGTGGCTTTGGATGAAAGTGTCAGTTTAAATGACATGTAATGAAAAACTCTATTAATAAGTATTGCTCTCCCATTACCGGAGCCTTTAATTGGTATTTATGTGAAAGAAAAAAGTAAAGTAAAAAGTAAAAATATCATAAAAACTAAATGTACTGTGTTTATAATTAGAATTTAATTTCAGTACACAAGTAGCCAATCATGAAAAATACTTAACATATGCAGAAGGGCCCCTTTCATATTGTTATAATAAATATGCATATTATTTTATTGTTCTATCATTACTTCATAGTTCAAGAGTCTTTTCTGCTCAGGAAATAGTTACAACTTAGATTCTTCACACTGGACAGTCATACAGAGTGGATCAGAATAAACAGTGCCTGCCCCAAGCTGCTCCTCCCTCCTTTCTATACCTCCTCCATTCAGTAAAGACATGACTGTGTGGTGTAGGCCTATTGCGAGAATGACATTAACATGTGAGATAGGCCTGCACTGTTTGCAGTTGTCACAGACTTGTGATAAGCAAGCTGCAAACAGAGAATGTTCTCTGAAAGATCTACACCAAAATGTCCTGTAGACTTCCATCAGAATGATCAATGTTCTGTTTCGATCAGGGTTTTTTCTTTTATTCAGATCTATTTTTCTGAGAGAATCTGGGTTATTTACTGTATACTGGCACATTGTTTCATATGTATGATAGTTACTGTAATACATTGAGAATGGTTCAAAGTAATTCAAGTAATAGTAAGTTTTACGAGATCCACAATTTTGCTTTTTGTTTTTTGTATTGAATTTGTAATTTTTAAACTTTTGATCAGACCTTTTTCTAGAGAGGGGATCAGAATGGATGGATGGATGGATAGATAGATAGATAGATAGATAGATAGATAGATAGATAGATAGATAGATAGATGCAATACAAGTTCACTAATCTAAATAAGATGTAACGTCTCCAAAGAAAAAAACTTAATAATCTAACGTAACGTTTTTAATTGTACAAAATCTTGTATTATTATTATTATTATTATTATTATTATTATTATTATTATTATTATTATTATTATTATTATTATTATTATTATTATTAATAGGCTTAGTGTACATCAGGTTTATGCTGAAAATATTAAGATTCAGGTATGGTACAGTATATTAGTTAGACTGGTCATCTTTCTGACAAAATGTTAAGAAAATGAGAAGATGAAAAGTTCTATTTCAAAATAAAGTCCAAAAGTACAGCTTAATAATGAGATTGATGAAGGTGACGTTTGACACATCCACGATATGCTATTACATTAGTGAACTCCTCCTTGGCTCCTCGAAACTCAAGGACAGAGTAACTGTTCCACTGCCAAAGCTCACTCTTGGCTTATTCCTTCCTGAAGTCGAGTTGCAGTCATTGCCATTGGTCTTGAGGCTAATGGATGAGGACGGAGTTGAGGCAGAAGATTCACCAATGCTGCCAGACCTTTTTCTCGCAGCTGAATTGTGTTTCAGTGTAGCTTTGGCAGCCACTTTGAAAGCGTGGGCTGCGGTGCTGCATCGGACTTCCTCAATGGTGTTCCTGGAGGGTTTGAAGAGGATGATGTAGACCTTGTTGAAGAAGATACAGGCCAGCAACCCAAAGCTAGATGCCAGTATAGCAATGACCTCCACAGCTGAAACAAACTTTCCGTATGTACTAAAATACGCAGGGATAAAAGAGATCCAAACAATAAAGAATATGAGCATGCTGAAAGTGATAAATTTGGCCTCTGTGAAGTTTTCTGGAAGTTTCCGTGATTTGAATGCAAAGAAGAAACATATAGCTGCCAGGAGGCATGTGTAGCCAATAAGAAACCCAAGAGCCATCACAGAGCCCTCATTGCAGGTGATAAAAATTATCTCATCAATGTCATGATTCCTGTAGCTGGAAGGAGGGGCGTTGTAAAGCCAGACCACACATATCATGACCTGGACAAATGTGCACAGAAACACCAACAAAAACTGCAGGTTTAATCCCCACCATTTACGATGGAGACTTGTGGGGATCTTGGCTTCAAATACCAAAAGCACTCTGTTGGTTTTCACAAGGATGCAGGAGATACAGAGAACAAAACTGATCCCAAAGGCAGGTTGGCGTAAACGACATGTCCAATCCTGTGGCTCTCCGATGAAGACGAGTGAGCTGGAGAAGCAACAGATGAGTGAGAACAGGAGGACGTAGGACAGTTCTCGGTTTGTGGCCTTTACTATTGGGGTGTTGCAAAATCGGACAAAGACTCCCATCACAAAAGCTGTCAAGACAACACCCAGCACTGCGCATATGGCCAAAGCTATCCCAAATGGTTCTGTCCAGGAGAGAAACTCAATTTCCTTCAGGAAGCAGAATGTGTGGTTCCCATTGGACCAAGAGTTATTTGGACACTTGGTGCAAACACTGGCATCTGTATATATATATATATATAAAAAAAATCTGTGTTAGAAGTGCAACATTTGCCAGGTGTAACATTAGTAGATATGAGAAGGTGAATATTTGGCATCTTGGTACCTTTATGGTTACTGTACTCTCCATCTGAGCACTCAGTGCATTCAAAGCAACATGTGGGCATACTGTCTATGATCCCCTTTCTTGTACCAGGTTCACAGTCTTCACTGCAATTAGAGAATGGCACCTATGAGATAGAAACAGACAAAACAGTTGCATGAGAAAGAGCATGACATTTTATAGTTATAATATGTTCAAATGTAATTGGTGTAGGGTTTTATTATTTAAAAAATAGTGAGTTTGGAAAATGGTGAACTATTTTAGGGGCATTATATGCTTTTACTACCAAGTCAACAGTAGAGAAACAACAGGAAGTCAGGAGCAAGATGGGTAATGATATTCTAACAAAGAATGATCGTCAGATTTACACCAGGGACCTTGGTGTTCATAGTCGGTACCTTAAGCCCAAGACTACAAGAGCTTCTCCTAAACTCGGTGTCTTTTGTATTCACAGGCTGAATTATAAATACAACAGAAGTCTATGAGAATTAAGTGGAAAGTTTAAATATTCAGCAACATTTAAAATTTACAGATACAACTCTGAAATGAAACAATGTATTGTTTATAGTAGAAATTGTGTTTATAGAAAACACCAGTTCTATACAGACTGCACATTTGAAAGTTAGGACATATTTGTACTATAGCTACATATTATGCTAAGACACCGTCACTGTGGCCTCAGTTTTTGACATATTTCAAAACCTTTACAACATTTAATTTCCAGAATCTAAACAATCAATGAATCAGTGTTGTTAGTACATGAACAAATCTTTAAGGAGTTTTTGGAGTTAATTGATTATGCAAATTTTGTAGAGTGATGGACTTCGCAATGACCATTGTTGCAGTGAAGCAAAGCACCTTCTGGTTATTTTTTCAGCTGCTTCTGGGACATAACGATACATCATGTAATATATTTATATATACATGTATTAGAAGAAGAACAAAAATCCAAGAGATTGCAAGATGATTAATACAACAGGGCCCATTTCCTAAAAGCAACTTAAAGCTACACTAATCAATTTTCTTAATGAACAATTGGTCAAATCACCATGTGTAATGCAAAGGCAGTCACGTAGTAGTGGTGACAAACCCACAGATAATTTTCAGACAACTCTGCCATTCCCTTCCTCAGCTCTACAAAGTGTTTTAGCATCTTTCTTCTCATTGTTTTGGTTTTGTAGCCCTCACACTTACTGTTTGGTTCACTCTCACTACTATTATCAACTTGTTTCCAGCTGTTATAAAAACACTATATTTATACCTGCCAAGACAGCCAAAGTTAGTGACTAGCAAATAATATAAGCCAATATTTGCTAACATGTTTGCCATAACAATTTGACGAGGTGATAATACAGTATGTCAGTGTTGTATTTACAGCTAGTTCTGCTGCCCCCAAGTGGACAAAAAAATCCAGTTGATGCAGCTTTAATGCAAATATAAGTTTCATTGTAAGCCCAAGGGCTAACATCATTTTAGCTATAAGTTTAAAGGGAAATGGGGCCATGTAGGGATTGTAATAATGTACATTTCCTTCCTTGCAAGGATTACCTGCTTATAATTCTAAGTAGATCGTGCCAGGAAAATGAAAAATACATCAAATAACAGGGGAAAAACTGAAAACATTAATGGGAACATCCTCTACAGAACAGTTTGACTGACCTCAGAACTGTATCCATTCCACAAAATCTTTGTCTTGTCAATAAACAGTTTGGCTCCTCTCTTGATGTGCATGTTGTAGTATCCGACCTCCTCAAACACCACAGAGCCATGCTCAGCAGACCTGTGCCAGTTTATAATGGTGTAGTTTGCTGCCATGTCTGCATTCTCATCAAAGTGCATCTTTTCCCCCATACTGTTGGTGTAGTTCAAATGTCTGAGCTGCTTCAAGACCTGCGACACAGAAACACACATATTTGGATACAAACTGGCAAATGATTAGGTATTTAATTGCTTTGCTTTGGGGTAAATGCGCGACATTTTACCTGCCATGCTTCCATTTTCTTTATATCTGCACAGGAATTGTTGGCAAAGAGTCCATGTCCAGGTGTGCAGGTGAGTATGTCCTGCAGGGCCTGTGCAATGGAATAAACTGCAACATACGCATTATAGGAGATTCGAAGGTGTGTGTAGTCCAGGTACGGGGTCTCAACACTCGTGATGTCTTCCTCACCAGTACACAAAGGCCTGAAACTAGTGCTGCCATTCTCACTTTCTCGCTGTCTCGGGCTGTCTTCCAGATAACAGTTAAAGGTTTCTTCCCAAAACTCCCTGACAAATTCATTATGACTGTCTCTCTTTGGTTGGACCTTTTGTAGGAACTCTCTAAAGCCAGCTATATGCCCTGCCTTCAAAGCGACGCCAATTGTACCCGCCACAACATCAAGATATTCTGGTTTAGCAATAAGAGAGGAGCTAGCCCACGCTTCACTGGCTAACCAGATACGATCTGTGATGTTTCTCCTCACCATCTCTTTGATTAAAGGCTCGATATCTGGGCCGCTGGCAAATACAACAATGACTTTAGCTGTTGAGTTCTCAATTCTGTCAGCCAGCGCTTGGATTTCATGATCCTCAAAGTACTGAGAAATAAGCTCATTAAGGTGAATGCAGATGTCTCGCTCCTCCATCTCCTTCTCAAACTTTTCGATTCCTGGGCGCCCATAGTCGTCATCTGAGGCAACAGCAATGACCCAGTTCCACTCAAAGTACTCAATGATGTCTGCCATGGCTGTGGCCTGGTATTCATCGGTTGGAATGGTTCTCATGAAGGACTTGTACTGTTTCTTGTTGCTCAGTAGGCGACTAGAAGAGGCATAGCTGATCTGAAACGGTAAAGATTACAGGTAATCTATCAGTTTTTCATTGTGTCTTGCTTTGTTATCTTTATTCAATATAAAGGTTGTTTCATTTTGTTGATAAAACACATCATCCAGGTGGCATTACATTTCCTGTAAAACATGTTATCCACTGCAAATGAATTTTAGGTGCACATCATTTTTAGGATACAGGGTTGCCATGTGCTCAGTTGTAAGGCCACGAGTATTGATGTGGTACTGATACTGTTCAGTTACTCACCTGAGGAATATAAAAAAGACCCAGTAGGTTTGCGACTGCTGTGGAGACTGCGGATCCAGCTGCTCCTACGACTGCTATGGTTGCTGGGATGTGATCAGTGCAATTACAAAATTCATCTAAATTCAGGGAGTCAATCTTATTTTGGGCGACAAAACTAAGCGTAGCTTCCAGGGCTTTTGACACGGTGTTGCATGTGTCAAAGATCCTGTAGCCAAGGGTGATATTGGGCAGGAGAGTACTGCTGTTGTTTATCTCATCAATCGCAAAAATCATGGCCTGTAGCCAACGGAAACCTCGGAAATTGAACCTGTAAATGCAAACAAAAGTGAAAAAAGTGATTCAGACAAGTTGAGCACACTCATTCAATCAAATCATATATAAACCAGTCTCAAAATGTTACCTGACACACTGTGTGGATTCGGGCCGAGCTGCGAGGTCTTGGTCTTTGGATGCAACACCAAAGTGTATGGGGAAAAGACCTCCAAGCAAAATATCACCAGTCATCTGTGCTAACTGATGGGGCCCATAAGTTGAAATCACAACACTGGACCCCAACACTATCAGGTAATACAGAACCAGTCTCATCTTTCTCATCTTTCTAATGGATAGGATTATTTTCTACAACTCCCCAGAGTGAAGGTATTCTCAGTAGTATCTTCTCCCAGCGAACTGCCTGCTGCGCTGTTTTGTGTTATTCATGTTTGCACTGAGAAGATTCTCTGACTCTAGAAAAAAGGGAAAAAAACATTATGCTTTTGTAGCCAAATGGGCCAAAATCACACCCCATATTCAATATAATTTTATTAAAAATAAACATGTACAAAGGGAAACTTTGTTTTAGTGGAAAATTAATCAGCAGCAGTGAGATGCATTTTCTTGATAATTCAACAACATATAAACATCATTCTTGTGCTTTGTGGAAAGCTCACTTTCCCACATACACAGGGACAAAGGGCGAGAATGGTATTAAAAGCTAACATGACCTAGGGCTATTATTACCTACTCTAGCAGCAGGACTACGCAGTTACATACGTTTTTAAGATTTTGCATACGTTTTTTTTAACATTTGCCTGCTCTAGTAATGTTTCTAAGAAGAAATGATTTTTAACATTCTATACCTCAGTAACGTTGCAGTCATGCTGCTTGAAACATCCATCTGAACCGAAATAGATTCTGGATTTACATGGGTGAAGTCACACTCTAATGACCCTCCTTCCTGAGAGTGCTCGGCCTCGGCCGCTGTGGCCAGTGAACCAGGTCGCCATGGAGAGAAGCCTACTGCAACTGGCTATTATTGTTGGAAAAATGCTGGGGCAGAGCTGTGATAATGAAGTAACAAACAGCTGTAAAGAGCCACTGTTTGCCATATTAACCATTATTGAGAGAAGTACGCATAGCTATATAAAATCTACTTTAGTTTCCTTTTGCCATTATTTTGGATGGAAAATGTGTTAATAAAATATTTAATTTCCAACAAAAGTATTTTAGAATGTAATTATCCAATGTACAATGTTAGTATCCCATGTCTCCCAAGTCTTCTTTTTGTAAATAACAATTTAAAAAAGCCAAAATTACAATTGAAGTGATAAAAATAGATTAAAGCACACTGATGTTTTCTAGCAAAGCAAAATCAGCCAAGTAATTGATCGTAATATTATCATCTGATTAACTGATTAATTCTTAAAAAAGTAAGCGTACTCTGGCTGAATTCTGTAAAACAGTTCTTCGGTGCTTTTTAACTCCAAAAGTAAAACAATTAAAACATCACACATGGAAAACAATACAGAATCAAACTTACCGCCTGAACTTCTGAGTGTGTGATTTAAATAAGCTTGAAACAGATAATGTGCAGGTATACGCAGCTTTTAAGGCCTTTTGCCAAAAATATCCAAGGTGCTGAATGTTCTCCCTGGACAATGGTGTGAGCTTCTGAACCTCTTTATGCAGATGAATCATTAACAGGGAGTGGGGCAGTCCATTTCCTTCAGCTAATGAAGTCTACTTACAGTTCACTCCTCCTGAACCTGGCAGAGATTTAAAAAATGATCTACTATTAGCACGCCATTACAGGAATACAATTATGCACACTAGCTACTATGAGTGACACCAGAATATGATATAGAGGAGACATGTTGTGAAGGTTATTTTTGTCTACAGCCTCCATTAACATGTATTTCGAGTTGTGTAACTGGATGTTTGTATCTGTATTACTACACATATTATAAATAAATATAATTTATT
Source organism: Sander lucioperca (assembly GCF_008315115.2). Lineage (NCBI taxonomy): Eukaryota > Metazoa > Chordata > Actinopteri > Perciformes > Percidae > Sander > Sander lucioperca. Next base: position 12,860,192 of record NC_050185.1, on the reverse strand, counting down.
TTTCAAGCAAAACATGTTTTGAAGGTATAAGAAAAAAAGACATCTCAAATTAGGTCCAAAGTGCAACAGTGCAATTTTATTCATGTTCATTTTCTTAATGGAAAAACTAATATGCAAACATGTTTCTCAGTACTACTGGCACCTTCACATTCAAATTACATCCTCATGTGATTGATATTAAGTGATCAGTTTTCTAGGCAGATTTAATCTTTTATTGCATTTTCCATAAGATGCAAAATGCTGCAGCATGAACCCCTAGAAGCAGTGGATTGCACAATTATGGTCCTCAAACAATTAGCTGCTTCCTTATGCTCTGATAAACAGGTCTTCAATTTGTTGCTAAGCATATGTCTCCGGTAAAAACAATTTCAGTTTACAACATGTTGACTTATCTGTGACACAGCCCAACGCTGTTTCCATGAGACATCGGGCACATCGGGATAAAAGTCTGTACTCTAAAGTTACTTCATAGTTTCTTATTTGTTTTAATCATATTTACAGCTGGAAGAAATTCATCTCCCTCTCCAGCAGTGATTAAATAAAGAAAAGCAAATTTGGACCTCAACATAGCAGGAAATTCCGAAATACTATAAAGTTTTCAGAAGATGCATTAGCAGAGCTGGACACACTGCCCTCATGTGGAGGATGAGGCCAATGATCAAACACAAGTAATGACTAGAGAGGCTCTTGTGATTACACCAACGCCAAATTGGTCCAGGGGCGTAAAGTGGGGGGGCCAAGGCCCTCTTCACTACTTTCTACCCCCTTTTATCCGGCGCCCTTGCTCGGACCACACCCATCTTCAAACTCTGCCTTAATTTTGATCTCAACCTATGATCTCAACTACACACCTGTAAAGTTTCATGACTTCATCGTGCAGGGTTGTAAAGCTATTTGGTGACAAAACATGTCCACAGACAGACAGACAGAAATATAAGCACCTGGAAAAGTAGCTTCCGCTACAGTAGGCGTCTCCAGTATCACATTTTGCCATAATGATACACACACACACACACACACACACACACACACACACACACACACACACACACACACACACACACACACACACACACTAAGGGCCCTATCTTGCACCTGGCGCAGTGCAAAGCCCGAAGCAAGTGTCTTTGCTAGTTAAGACTGATGCAGTTGTCAATTTTCCGTCCAGCGCCCACGTCCAGTGCTTAATTTGTAAAGTGGGAGGTCCCGGAGAGCAGAGGGGGGGGGGGTGGATCCGGCGACTCAAAACGGGTGTTGGAGGTAACGGAACCAAAACAAAAATTACACCTGCCTACGTAGCTTCTCTGACTCTGACTAAAAGAGCCTACACAACGCTGTGTGTACATCAGGGCAATGTTTATTTTTATTTCAGAACGTGCACTGCATCGGTGCGAAATGTAAAAAAAATTTAAAATACACTGCAACCATCGTTTTCAAAAGCAGCAACTATCCATCGGACAATTAAAACATAAAACCTACCGTGGTCTCCACATTCTTGATCGGCAGAAACGATTTTTGCATGTTTGGGATCCGGCTGGCCAGCGTATTTGAAAAAGTTAAGCAAGCTTTGTTGTCTTTTTGACATTTTTATCCTCAACCAGCACAAGCGCTTGTTTCACTTGAAGTGCAGCGCTGCGCTGTTGAAGTGCCTCCCCTCCCTCCATCCCTCTCCCCCCTCTGTCTTACCCTGAAAATTCACCTCAAAACGCATTGAAAATGCAAACACAAGACTTTTGTGGAACTCCAATGGGGAATCAAGACTAACAAGACAGATAACAACATTGAACACTACACAAACAGTAGTTTATTTTTTTCATTTAGGCGACTAATTTTTCATAGTGACACAGGAGGTGCCGGATCCAATAAAAAAGGTTCCGGATCCAACGTCGGATGTGCCGGAACATGTTCCTGCGTGTTCCGGCTCAAATTAAGCCCTGCCCACGTCGTTTACATAGCAAATGCACCTGCGCCCAACTTTGCGCCCAACTTTGCGCCCATGGGCGTGCTGGTCTTACATGGAGGTGTGCTCAGGTGAATTCTTGGCGTATTGTTATCTTGAGGCAGCGGGAAGTGATCGGCCATTGACCAACAAAAACCTGGTCTAAAGTAAATTATTTCAACAGCGAATTAGTATGCGCCTAGGCTCGTGCACAGCGTTCGCACACTATGCTTGTTACACACACACGGGGAAGCGCAGAAAATATTACGGTGCAAATCTGCCATAATAGCAATGCGCCAAGGTACAAACGCGCCTGGCTTTTAAAGGGAATGGGAGATGACGCTCTGACTGGTTTATTGATTTGGAAATGCCCTAAACGCACCTGCGCCATATGCGCTTCACACCGTGCGCTTAGATCGTTAAAATAGGGCCCACGGACTTACAAGGTGAAAACAATATCAGCGTTGCTGTCGCTGGTAATAACTAGAGACCATCTTGCGATGCGTTCACACCAGCCGCCACGCCAAATCCCCTTCCCTACTTCCTAACCCCCCACTTCCAGTCCCTTTGCTCAGAAGTAGCATTCTGTTCTGTCTTTTTCAGAAATTGCACATACTTCTGAAATGTAACATAATGTGTCAAAAAATGTTGAGCAGCGAAGAGTTCACAGTGAATGGATTTATCCTCACGAGTAGTGTGTGGTCTGGGACAGATCAAAACACAGTCACACTGCAGCATTCCACTGAAAAGGTAAGGATGTCTTTCTAATAAGGATGAATATATAATCTTCTGATATGATCTATGTGTTAGATAATATAATAAATAAATATAATAATTTTGAAATGTTATTACCTGATTCCTTATCTAGTCAGTGATGAATCATAGATACATCATGTAAACAGTCCAAAAAAAGTTATGAAGCTACCTACTTAAATTTAATACTGTTTCATAAACACAAGCCTATACAGTAAATAACCCATCGATAACATACAAATTGATTACCATGAATAATGACTGTGTCTGACAATGACCAGTAAAACTTGGTACTTGTATTCAACAATATTTTTTTATCTTCACAGTGTAAGTAAATGATGTAGTGTGGGTGTTAGTGTGAGTGCTTGTAGCTTACTGAATCCAATGTATGAGGTGATTATTTCTTAGTAACCGCTAGGCTGAAAGACTTCCTGCGTTACAGCAATTGAACAGCACAAACAGTAAAATCATTGTGTTGCTGGGAAAATGTAATCATGGAAATGCTATACATTTTTTGTGTCTAACCCTAACTTTCACAGTTTCAAACAGTTTCAAACTATTGCAGCATTTGTTGCACTCAAGATTTCTGCAATGCAGTTCTGAAAAAAATGGACTATAATGGGATTAATGCTGCAGATTAAAATAATGTTTACCTTATAAATGAGTTTATTTGAGTCCAATATTTTGAATTGGAGCATTTGTTTTGGAAATGTACTTACATTTAATATTTTCTAGAGAAAATATTATTGATGTTGTGTGTTATTTTTAAAATAGCACACTGTATACTAAATGTTTATGTAAAATCACAAACTGCTATTTTTAAACCACTGTCTACAGCTGTGTCAGCTACTTTTGTGATGCTTTGGTTTGATAAATCAATGAAACAAAATGTCTTGATTAATAGGATGTCTGGTGCAAAGATACTGCTATTCCTGCAGAGCCTGTCACGTAGGAAACCTCTGGAGCCTGAAGGAGAGGTGTCCAACTTTCGGCGATGCCTGACCACCCTCGATCTGTTGGCCCTGGGGGTCGGCAGCACACTGGGGGCCGGTGTGTACGTGCTGTCGGGAGAAGTGGCCAGAGCCGTGGCCGGGCCGAGTATCATGATCGCCTTCCTGATAGCAGCAGTGGCCTCCATCTTTGCGGGACTTTGCTATGCTGAATTTGGAGCTCGTGTTCCTAAGACTGGCTCTGCCTACCTCTACAGCTATGTGACTGTGGGAGAGATATGGGCTTTTATCACTGGCTGGAACTTGTTGCTGTCTTATGTCATAGGTAAAGATAGTGCCACACTGAATACATTTACTGTGTGCCATGGGTGTTTAATAGTCCTCTTGGAAAAAATATCTTTAGTGAATACTTCTGTTCAAATGTGTCTTTGTTTTGAATCAAAATCCCAAATAAAACATAGGTTGGAAAACAACATTGGATGTTTATGGTTGCTCATAACACTGGTGACCCTACAATTTACCGTTCTACCATTTTATGAGTTTCTGTTAATCTACCCATGCTTACCCATCCTTTTTAAATGTTTTACTGTTTAAAGGGACGTCAAGTGTTGCCAGAGCATGGAGTGGGACCTTCGATGATCTCATTGGAAATGTCATTGCCAACTCTCTGGGCAAACAGGCTGCGATGAACTTACCTGGCTTAGCTCCATACCCAGACTTCTTTGCAGCTGGCCTCATAATGCTCTTGGCAGGCAAGTTTCACAATCTAAATCCCTGTGACGTGTTACCAAATGTAAGAATGTGTTATCGTTATTCATGTGTGGAAAAAATGTAGCAAAGAAACAGTATATAATCACAATTAATAGTATAGCCCAATGCTAAGTGAATTTCTTTTTATAACCAAGGTTCCATTGCATTCAAAGTCATGATCAACTTTATATTTTCTATCTGTTTACTTTCTAGGGATTCTTGCATTTGGTGTTAAAGAGTCAGCTATTGTAAATAAGGTTTTTACAGCAGTTAACATCCTGGTATTGCTGTTTGTTATCCTCGCTGGAGTCATTAAGGGGGACATCAACAACTGGTACATTGGTGAAGATTCTCTCCTAGATGGATATGAGTATGGGTACTTGTTTTTTTATATAATGAAGAAAAAAAAGTCTTTCCACACCATACCACGCCAACATGTAATGTCTCAATTCAAATAGTATTACTAATGTTGTGCTTTGCTGTGTTTAATAACAGTATTGTTGATTAACAGTATTTTTCAGGCTGCTATTGTTGACCTTTCTTGCTAAATGTAGGTTTGAAATATGTAGTTAACATTTAGTTTGTCAATTGCTGTTGCATAACAAAGCATCAACATGTATACTCTTTTACAGAAATTACACATCGCTGAATGACACCACCATATATGGCAGTGGAGGATTTTTCCCTTTTGGCTTTGAGGGAACATTAGCAGGAGCAGCCACATGCTTTTATGCATTTGTTGGATTTGACTGCATTGCCACAACAGGTAAATTAATTTACACAGATGCAGTATGCATAGCACGATATAAAAGACAATAAGTCACTATACAATAATAATGTGTTTTCTTCAGGAGAGGAGGTTCAAAACCCTCAGAAGTCCATCCCACTCGGCATTGTGGCTTCCCTCCTCATCTGCTTCCTGGCTTACTTTGGTGTGTCTGCAGCCCTGACTCTTATGATGCCGTACTATTTGCTCAGTGTTAACAGCCCGTTGCCTGTGGCCTTTACATACATCGGTTGGGGCCCTGCAAAGTATGTAGTGGCTGTGGGATCCCTCTGTGCACTATCAACAAGGTATGCAACACAGTGTTCCATTTATAAACCCAAGTCAACTCTGCAAATCAAAGCCCAAACAATCATTACTTGGATTTACCTTAATTTCATTTTCAATTTCTAGGATAGTTTAATTCTGATTGTCCTTGACTAATATATAGAGTACAGTATATCCTGCAAATGAAGATAATAATCACTGTTACAGATTAAAACAGAAGTAAATAACATGAATAACGAAATGGTTATTGGTGAGTTATTTGAGTTTTTTCCCACAGCCTTCTAGGATCAATGTTCCCGATGCCCCGTGTCCTCTTTGCCATGGCCAGGGATGGACTTCTCTTCAGACCTCTCAGTAAAATGAGTGACAGACAAAGTCCTGTTACAGCGACCCTGGCTTCAGGGGTTGTAGCAGGTAAAACTGCCAGTACAAGTCATAATAATTTGAAGTCTTTTCTCTGTATTTTTCTGGAAGCTTTTAGTTATTTCATGTTTTTGTTTTGACCTCAGGTGTTCATGTTTTTGTCTAAATGTATTTATTAAAATATAGGCCTATGGGGTTTATGTAAATTAACCTTGTCATTATTATTCATGTTTTTTCAGCTATCATGGCATTATTGTTTGACCTGAAGGCGCTGGTTGACATGATGTCAATTGGAACCCTCTTTGCCTACACACTAGTTGCCATATGTATCCTCATATTAAGGTATGATTAATCAGAAGTACTTACAACATGAAAACGTGTATATTATTATTACTCTAATCTTTCTAATTTTGTAAAAACATAGTAACTATGTGGATGGAAAATGGTTCATGAGCTAATAGACTTTGATCAACTGTCATTGTAACAGCTGGTTGATACTGTGCAGTTTCAACAGTAAGATTTTTCTCTTCCATTCACTGATAATGACAAAAGATCATTAAATTAGATGACATTGGCTGAATGTCTGTTGGAAACATTAATAATATAAACTGTATTACAAACAGGGATTCAAATAAATTGATGTGAACCAGGAAAGACAGAGCAGCAAGAATAAAACTGAACGCTGTTTAAATCACCGCTATATCAATATCATGCTTGGCTGCATTTATTTACATTTCCTCACTTTCACAGGTACCAACTAGACCTCAGCGAGGATCCAAGTTTCAGCAAACCAGAACCCTTTACAGTTACTGGAGTATTATTTCCTTCTTCACAGGCAACTTCAAGGACATCAAAAAACGTGTCTGTTTTAACAGTTTGTATTAGTAAGTGATCAACTTCATCCCTAAATATAATACTGCATATAGATGATTCCCATTGTTAGTAATCATTGGACTTAAATTGTTCTCCTCAGTCTTTTTAGCTATCATCCTAAGCCTCGTCATATCTGGGGCTCTAGGCTCGCTGCAGGCCTTTGAGTGGTGGAGTTTACTTTGTGTCTCTATCATCATACTGATGCTGGTCCTCATTACCCTGATCATCTGGAGACAACCACAGAATACAACCAAAGCTGCTTTCATGGTATGCCTCATCTATCTTAAATGCACATGTAATGATATCCTTTTTGATATCCTTATTTAGCAAGTGAAGCATCATCACAGAAGTAATACACTTTGATTACTATTTTTTCATATCTTTGATATTATTGTCATGTTTCTGATCTTTCATATGCAGGTTCCTTTAGTGCCATTACTTCCTATTTTCAGCACCTTTGTCAATGTCTATCTTATGGTTCAACTTGGATCAGACACATGGATCCGCTATGCAGTGTGGATGGCAGTAGGTATGTGAAAAATATCACTCCTAAAATACACATTTTCCTTTAAGCAAAATGTGCAAAAGCATCAAATAGACAAACAAAATGACAATGGGAGATGTAACTTTTCTTTAAACAGGTTTAATCATCTACTTCTGTTATGGTGTTCAGCACAGCGTGCAGAAACAAAGGCTCCGAAATTCACACAACCACGTCAGCATTCATAGCTCCACCACCACCACTATGGAGCAAAACTGTGAACCTGGACACGACTTTAATGGCTAAATGATGTGACATGATAAGCATTCAGTGGGCGCATCATCAAGCAAAGCTAAACACTTTAATTTCAATAAAGCCAGTGGCCAGTGTGCATTACAACATTACAACAGTCACAACCTCTGACATCTTTTTGTATTGTTTTCTGTGAAATTAAATGTCTGGGAAGTTTTTTTGGTGCGTTTTGGTGAGGAGGGGGGTATTAAGATTTATTTTGTTTTAATTGAAATTTTATAATAAATGAGAAATTGCAGTGAACCACACAAATCACACTGGCATTATCCCTGCATGATGCTTCATGCAATATTGTGTTTTCATTTTACAGTTTCAGTTATTGATATTGATACATCACAGACTAGAGTGTGTAAGATTTTACAAAGAACATAGCAATGCTCGATGGTTGTGTCACTATTCAAGCATCTCTTTTATAGTCAGGACTTTGTGCCAAAATACAACATTTAGCTCATATCTTGGAGGTAAATGCTGCAAAGAAATACAGCTCTTGCGATGTGTAATTAATACTTTTGTAATCAATATACCACATGTCATATTACTCAATTACTTTACATTTATGCAGTTTAGCTGTTTCATATTTTCATTTATAATGTATTATGGTGGCAGGGATTCCTTTGTCGAGCTCCTCGACTGTTTGTCTACTGCACCCAACTCCTAATGTAGCCGAATGATCTGTTATTAAACCAGTGTTCAATGTATTTGTATCACTTTCTATTATCATTTAAAATCTAACATTTTTTGTGTATGCACGTGAAATAAACATGACATTTTTAATGTTGGGATAAGCAGCTCTCGCCTTCCTGCCTCCTGTCTCTACTTCTACTTTCCATACAAAATAATAACTCTCCTTCCACTCCCGTTGACCTCGTTCTTTCTTTTATCTTTCTTTTAAGCAATACTTATATATTTTAATCCCTTTTGAGAACTTTCCCTTTTTTCAAACTTTATTAAACAACAATATTTAACAAAAAATACTGACATTAGTAATTGACAAGGCAACTTCTCATCTCATTGCATTTCTACAAGTATTGACAAGTCAACATACACAGCTCTAAATCTTCATGTAATTCAACTGCAGACATACATTTTCCCCTTATATCAGGGACTCAATCAAGGAGATATAATCAAATAATAGTACCTGAAAGCATGGTTTGGATTTTTTTTTTTTTTTTTAAGTTCGTCTTTGTAATCAAAACCAGTGATGACACAATATTTAACCTGCATCTTCCTTTTGTATAGTATAAATTCTTCCAAGTTTGGCCAAAGCTTCATGGAATAACAGCCATAAAATAAATGTACTAATGTTTCAGTGTCACTATGGTAAAAGCTACATTTGGCATCAATCTCTGTATTTTGATACGTGATAGCCCTTTATAATGATGCAAGACTTCAAGGTGTATCTCCTTTACTTTGTTATTTATATGGGCAAAGCCAAGCATTTTCCGCTTGCACCTCTGAAAGTAAATAACTCAAAAAAATCCCTCTAGGTATAATCCTTTTGTTTTGAAATATTTCTCTGATATTTTTGTTTTTACATTTAGGACTTTCAAAGCCATATGCCTTCGGCTTTGAGAGGTGTTACGTAGGATGCTTCGAGCGTTACGTCACTAGCTTTAGCCAATCAGTTACTCGCTCTGCAGAGGAAGCGCATTGTTCAAAAACCAAACGCAGTCGGGGAAAATAACTTAGCTGAGGCTGCTTCGAAATCGGAAAGAAGCAATAGGTTCAGTTAACTTTGATACAGATTTAACCCAGTATCTTCGTGTTTTTTAATTACTTGAGTTTTGGCGATCTACTCAGTGAGTTAAATTTAGTTAACCAGGCGCTCATCGCACTTTTGAGGTAAGTTAGCTAACTTAATTCTTGGACCCTTCGATGCTACCAGCAATAAGTCACGATACAGCTGTTATTATAGCTAGCTAAATGTTTAGCTAGCTACCTAACGTAAGCTAGCTAATACAAAGGTTCTTGTTAGTATGGTGGGATTGACCACAAGATTTACAAAATGTTCAACACCGCTTCTCGTGCACGTTCAAACCTTAACTTAGCTACGTAATGTTAACGTTAAACTTGTACTCTCACGCCCTCACCTCGTGTTAAAACCGGGCTGAAACGGGCTTTCATTAAAATTCAGGTTAGCTAATGTGAACTATAATGAACTGTCTTTGTAAAGTTGACCTAAGCTATGATAACCTGCACTGTCAGAATAGTTGAATAGTCTCTACTGATAAGCATAACGTTAAGTTTCCTGGAGCTGAGCCACAAGTAATTTAGGTAACGTTAACGTTAAGCCAGGTTGCGTAAGAGTAACGTTAAGTTAGGTTAGTGAGTTATATGCATAAACGTTATCATTGTTAACGTTAACTGTTGCCTCAAAAACGTGCAACGTCTTATATCATTTGTAAAAAAAAAAAAAAAAACGTATACACGCCATACGACATGCCATTCATCCAAAAAAAAAAAAATAGTTCGGTGTGTGTTTCTGTAGGCGATTAATTTCAGTGATGTCATTCTTCTGCACCAATACTAAACGTTTCAGGACGGTGGTGATAGCCTTGGACAACATTTCCTGTTTGACTAGTGTTGGAGTTGGACTCTTTGGCTTGAAGGGCAAAGTAGGCTTCAACCAGTTTCTGTGTATTTACTCACCGTGTCTCACGACACACCCTTATTTTAACTAATCCTCTCATAACCGTGAGGTGTTGCATATTCTTTAGTGATGGCCTAATTGTTGACACATCGTTGAAAACTCATGAGAGTAGTTGAGACAGGTGTTATTGAGCACTAAAATCTGTTTATTTTTTAATTTCTGTATATTGAATCCTGATAACATCCTGATCCCTGCACCTACTGTATATATGCAAAAGTACATTATACAGGGTGGCTTTTACATGCATTTCCTGGCAAACAGCCAGGTTTTGAAATGTGTTGCAATTACTTCATACTTGGAATTACTTCATACTCATTACAATTTGTCTTCTTGTAACAGGTAAGCATGGCGCTGTCTTTGTCCTCCCCGTCTGTATGCCCCTATGATGAGGACGAGGAAATGGCTGTGTTTGAGTCTACGGCAGCAGAGCATGGAGGCCTGTCCAGACCACGTCTGCCTGAGATCTCTGTCATTTCCCCCGGCCTGGACACCCGGCCATCCATTACAGAACCGGTGAGAGTTGATACGAGTATGCTATTTATGTGTTGCAACATAGCCTGTGGAGTTTATATGATAAACAAATGAGGTTTACATTCAACGTGTTTCACCAAAACAAAGTATATAAGGTATAACAAAAACATTTGCAAAGCCTTTTATTAAATGTTTTGAAACCTAATTTTTTACACTGACTTGTCTTCTCCATGATTTTAAATTATTCTATGTCGGCAACAAAACATTAAAGATGTTTTTAATTTGTGTCTCTAGAAACTAGCAGTGAAACCTGCATCTGTGAGACAAGGTAGCTGTGATGAAGGGAACACGGAGAGGGTGAAGGTTTTTCTGCGCATCCGGCCACTTACTGAGACGGAGAATGTTAGGGGAGAAGAACAGGTAAGACTTTAATTCTGTGGGTAGATTTTTTTTTGCTTTTAGTGCACCTGTACTCTGTGCTCAAGGTTCGCTCTTCTTTTAGGGTTGTGTGGCTGTCCAAGATGAAGAGACTCTGCTGCTCAAAGCTCCAAAAGAATCTCAGAACATGAGGACCGCAGAGAGGGGCATCACCCAGAGCATGCACAAGTTCAGTTTCTCGAAGGTAGGAGGGCAAACGCGTGCATCATGTTCAATAACATCGTTATTTTTTTTACGAGGGCTGAAAGTATTGCTGGTTAATATGGGCTAATGAGTGTGCATAGCAACAAATGCCAGCATAAACAAGGATGATCCTGGAGTAAAATATTTGTTAATATTTCTATTTAAAAAAAGCCACATACTGATGTTTTCTCATCACCCATCTTTCATAGATTTTTGGGCCAGAGACCACACAGCAACAGTTTTATGAGTGCACGATGAAAAAGATGGTGAAAGACGTGCTTCAAGGAGAAAACCGACTCCTCTACACTTACGGTGTCACCAATTCTGGAAAGACTTATACTATTCAGGGTGAGATTAAACACATCAGTATAAAGCCTAGATTTGATTGTGATGTTAGTGTTTGCAGCTCTGTAGACTGGTTGTTGATGCTGTTGTAGCATTCAATGTGTGTATGTGGTCAGTTAAATGCTTAAAATGTGAATCCTTAAATCTCAAACTTTGACCTGCAGGCACTGGTCGAGAGGCAGGCCTTGTACCCCGGGCTTTAGTGTCTCTGTTCAGGAAACTGCAGGGCCGTCTCTATAGTGCCATGGACCTGAAGCCTATGATGTATCAGGATGTGAGACAGCTTGACTCCGGAGAGGTCAGGGTGGAGGAAATCCGGAGAAACTCTCTGCTCAAAGAGGTAAACATAACACATTTCTTTTAAAAGGTGGTATGGAATTAAAAATGTAATTTCCTTGCTACATTGTGTCCCAGTGTCTATTGCTTCCAAGTATTTGTCAATAATGATACTTTTGTATGTTTCTGTCATTTTTAATATCTTACTCATCCTGAACTTATGGCATAGACAATAATTCCATCAAGTTCACTGTCAACCAACCTGTTTAAAGCCTTTTATTTATATATCTATATCTATCTTCTTATTATGTTGGGTGATCTGAGTAACCACACTACTCCTAAAGAATTAGTGTCTTCTTGCAGCCAGATATGAGCTGAAGAACTCTTTTTGTTTGAAACAGGATGAGAATCAGACTTCTCGTCGAGGTGGCACCACTACAGTCTGGGACAGCGGCATTGGAGGACTCTCCTCTACAAGTAACCTTGCCACCCAGCTTGACGGTGAGGAGGACATCAGTATATTCCAAATGGAGACAAAATTGGCAAACTGTTTAAAGGCGGTCACACACCTTTTTATAAATGTATTGATTTAATTGACTTTATTGTCCACCTCAGTGGAAATTGGTCTTTGGCTTCTCCCAAGTACATCAAAGGTACATACAATAACACACCATAAAACATACAAATATATAGTATACAATAGTGCAAATAGGCAGGTAGCAGCTGAAAAGGTGTATAAATGATAAGAGAACACATCTAATAGTGTTCCCTGATGCTGTCATTCTGTGTTCAATGCCTGTATGGCATAGGAATAATTTATAATATATATATATATATATGTATATATATATATATATATATATATATATATATATATATATATATATATATATATATATATATATATATATATATATATATATAAAAATAAATAAGTAAATTAGTTAGTTCCCTGGCAAATGCTATTACTGGGATTGGAGATATGTTTAATAGCATACAGCAGGAAATGTGGATATGGTATTGTTGGCCTGCAAAAATGGTAACAGAGTTGCTATTTTACTTGTGCAAACATACCAAATTAATTTCCATTTGTCCAGTTCATCGTTGCTAAATTTAACCCTGCCGCAGTTTTACATTAAAATCATTACAGCAAGAGTGAAAGCCTTTTCTTTTGAAAAACATACATTGATTTTTTTTTTTCGTCTGTCTGTCTGTGCAGACACCAACAGTGTTTGCCTGGAGCCTGACAGCCTTTCACACAGTGGAGGAGATGATCTGGAGGAAGGGGTGCAGTTTTCTATCTGGGTGTCCTTCTACGAGATCTACAATGAGTTCCTGTATGACCTACTGGATGCTTCGCCCTCCCTGCAGCCCAGAAAAAGGGTTACGCTGCGGCTTAGTGACGACAAGCAGGGCAACCCATATGTGAAAGGTAACACTTACTCATGCACAGAAATAATGTTTATATAACTTTTAAAGTGTTTAACTAGTATAGTATGTTATCGATTTGAAGCTCAATCCCAGTATGCAGCTTCTCTCATCTGATGTACAGTATGTTACACTTAATTAAGCAGGAAATGATGTTGAAAACTGTAGACTGCTTCTTTCATTTTCTCCCTACTCCTTCTGCACTTTACCTGCAGTCTTTTCATGTGCTAATTTGATGTGAGTGCAACACCACATGAAATTATGAAAAAAAGTATATTTGCTTTGTTATAATATTGTCATGGATACTTTAAAATCTGTTGCGTAGGTCATAAAACATGTGTTGTAGTTTTTTGTGGCTGCTTCTCATGTTGCAGTATCTTTATTATTCTTTGCTTCTTCCTCTTGTCATATCAGATCTCGCCTGGATCCAGGTCCGCAGTGCAGAGGAAGCTTGGAGGATTCTGAGGGCTGGACGTCGTAACCAGAGCTTCGCCAGCACTCACCTCAACCAAAACTCCAGCCGTAGGTAGGAGCACATTAAACCTTTGCCATATTTTGATTTTTTTTAACATGCGTGTTAACTTTTTCCCTCTCTGATCATCATTTTATCACCTACTCAGCCACAGCATTTTCTCCATTCGCGTCCTGCACGTCCGCCCAGATGCAGTCAAGGCCACGCACATCAGCGAGTAAGTTAACCTTTTGTTACACGCTCTAAATTTTGGTTAATTTTGATTTAGGGATATTTTGAGTTTTCAAATGCAATGAAACAGTACCGTGCCTTGCACTTTCTCCTTTTTAGACTGACTGTGTGCGATCTGGCTGGGTCTGAACGCTGTAAAGAGCAGCGTAATGGTGAGAGGATGAAGGAGGCCAACAACATCAACACCTCGCTTTTAACACTGGGGCGCTGTATTGCTGCTTTGAGGCACAACCAGAACAACAAGTACGTGTTTAACCATAACTTGGAAAGCAGGTACACTACTGATCACTCAGTTTGATGTGGTAGTAGTGGTGTAGTAAATTAGAAAAATGTACATAACTCCTCTAGGAATTGGATCTTTTTTCTGTTCCCCAATATTAATATTGTTCCATATCATATGAGGCAGGGTTACCAAGTGCTTCACATTTTAGGATGTATATTTTCTCATAAGATATTGGAATGAGCGGTTTGAGAAAGAAATATGTTTCTAACACCTCCACAGATCGCGACCCCCTCAAGTGGTGCCCTTCAGAGACAGTAAACTAACCCGGGTCCTGCAGGGTTTCTTCTGTGGCCAAGGAACCTCCAACATGGTGGTCAACATCAACCCGTGTGCCTCCATCTATGACGAGACCCTCCAAGCCCTCAAATTCTCAGCTATTGCTACTCAAGTAAAAAAAACAAAAAAAAAACCACACTCTTGCGCTGTGTAACTTCTGTGATTTGTAGAGACAGATTTAGTCTTGCATGTAGGGATCAGACCAAAGAGAAGTAAAACCTCCATGTAATTTCAGCTGGTCCATGGCCCGTCCACAAAGACCAGAGTGGCCTACATCCTGTCCCTGCTGCGCGAGCCAACCGCAAACGGTAACGAAAGCACAGTGACGGAAGATGAAGAGGATGAGAGTGATATTGAAGACGGAGATATCACCATGTTAAATACTGAGGTAACAGCCCATGCTATTATATGCAAGAGTTAAATATTTATTTCACAACCACTTCCATTACCAATTTTCTTTACTTTGCAAAACCTGCTCATCTATAAAGCCACCATAAAATGTTGCCATTAAGGCTTTCAGCTGGAGTGCATATTTAGATGAACACATAAATGACTAAAACCAATTTATTTCTTTTATTTATATATTTTTTTAAATGTCTCAAAAACAGATGCTTGCCCAGTGTTCCTAACAGCTGACTGTGCTTTATTAAGGCTTTGCTGCAGGCCATTGATGTCCTGAAGAGAGAGGTGCAGCGCCAGCGGGAAGAGAGAGAGGTCCTTGAGGCAAATGTGAGAGAGCAGGTGGTCTCGGAGATGATGGAGGTCATCTCTGGGATGCAAGATGGCTTCAGGTGTGTCTGCATTGTTTGGATCAAATGTTTCTAATATGCCTTTTTAATACTATTTTATTTAAAAAAAAAAAACATTTAATCAAAGGTACGGGAAGATGTAACATTAAAATGACAATGAATTTAAAATGAATACAGTGTTGTCTTCCTCCCTACAGTGAGACCTTGGAGGCAGAAAGGGCTCTAATCGAAGAGAGATACGAAGACAAGATAACCAACTTGCAAAAACATTTAAAGATATTCTACAGCCAGGAGCTGAAAGTGAGAGCTAAATCATCAGCCTTAAGTTTGCACTATTTTAGGCAGTGTCTGTCCCCAGTCAGTCCCTGTCTGTGGTTTCAATACACACATAATCTGTGAAAATCTGCACTTCAGTTAAATGTGAGCTTTTCCTAGGGCTGGGCAATATATCGATATTATATCGATATCGTGATATGACACTAGATATCGTCTTAGATTTTGGATATCGTGATATGACATAAGTGTTGTCTTTTCCTGGTTTTAAAGGCTGCATCACAGTAAAGTGATGTCATTTTCTGAACTTACTAGACTGCTCTAGCTGTTCTATTATTTGCCTTTACCCACTTGGTCATTATATCCATATTATTGATGATTATTTATCAAAACTCTCATTGTGTAAATATTTTGTGAAAGCACCAATAGTCAACACTACAATATCGTTGCGGTATCGATATCGAGGTATTTGGTGAAAAATATTGTGATATTTGATTTTCTCCATATCGCCCAGCCATAGCTTTTTCCCAAATGCAGTGAGTATTCACAATGTATTTATATTTGCAATCCTGTTGCTGTATCAGTATGTCAATATTTTTCACTAATTGTTATCTTTCCATGCTTTCTTTTAGGAGCGTGATCAGGAGATTGAAGCTTTGTCCGCTGCCCTGGAAAAAAACAAGGCAGGTGATTCGGTCCTACATGGAGACTCTGACGGGCCTCGACGGTCTCAGCGCCTCGCTACTCAGGCAGAATTTGGCAGTCTGCAAGTGGAGCTCAACCAGTGTCGCGCTGAGCTGCTCACCAAGACACAAGGTGACTGAAACTCTGCTCTAATAATGCGTTAATGTTAGGATATTGTTGATGGTATTTGACTGTCTTGTTCTGCTTGCCTGTGCAGAGCTGACAAAGCTGAAGATGCAGCTGGAAGTCCCAGCTCCAACAGGCACCCACACTGGTGCTGCTGACCGCAAGCTGGAGGACGGCCAACGGGTCAGTTACCACTGTACCGTATTGTTTTTGCTGCATGTGAGTCTCTTTGTCCTCAGAAAGACTAAAATTCTGATTTATTTATTTTTTTTTCTTTCTAACAGAACCTGCGCCAGCTGCGGCTGGATTTGCAGAGGCTCGGTGCGGACCTGCAGTCCGGTGAACGAGCCTGCTGTCGCAACACGGGAGGGGAGAGGCTGCGGCAGGCACTAACAGCTGCAGATGAGACACTAGCCAAACAGGTACAACCAGTAGTATAATATTATTCAATTCATATTATTTAATAAACTGAGCTTTTCTGAAAACCATTTAAAAGTATGCTTGGCCTTCTATGTTCAGTGAAAATGCGTCCAAAAACATTCAACTAAGACAATTGGTGTAAAATTCTGCACCAACAATAAATGTCATGGTATAGAAAGCTCATTAATTTAAATAATGCAGCTCTGAAGTTAAGCTTTTTTATTTTGTTGGTGATTGTTTTGTCAGTTTATGTAATTACGTTACTGCAGACATCAACTAAATGTATCCAATAAAGGTTTCATTTATCATTTGTAGTTGGAAGACCAGTTTCAAACTGCAAACAACTAAATGTTTTGCTCTCTACCACAGCTGCAGCAGCTGAAGCTCAGCTGACAAAGTACTGAACCAAATCAAGACTTTAAAATACTGTTATCCCTGTAAGCACCTCTGCATGTACAATTTCAGTTAGGAATTATATAACCCTCTTCTCACTTTGAGGCTGATTATGGATTCTGTAACTTTTTGGAGAAGCAGTGATTATTATCTCAAAGCAGGATCTGTTTTAAAGTGCAATTCCTAATTTAAAATACTTTTTGTTTTTCTTTCCCTCTACTCTCTTCACTAACTATCTTGATGCATAGCCAGCTTTTAAACTAAATCTAGGTTTCTAACATCTGCACCAGGTGATTACTGTGCAAAAGCATGTTCAAGAGTTTCATTTTGGCTCACATTTTTCTCTTACAACGAAAACACACCAAGCAGCTGCGAAGTGCAGCGAGCTGCCATGCGATATCTTGTTTTCGGTAGTATATTATTGTGGCACACATAATGACAGACATGATGGGCCGCAGACAAATGTAATCACTGCGATGAGCCGCAGTTTGGTGTGTTTTTGGCGTTAACCTCCCCCTTATCCTTCACTTCCCCCTCCTGTGGTCTTATCTAACCCTGTTGACTGACTTCTTCTTAGGACCAGATCCTATTGGACCTCCAGAATGGCCTGATGCTTGTAAAGGCTGACTTAAGGCGGAAAGCGGAGACCCTGGCCCAGACACAGGCCTTCCAGCCCCAGCTTCCCCCCTCAGGCTCTGTTGCCT
Organism: Sander lucioperca; assembly: GCF_008315115.2. Classification (NCBI taxonomy): domain Eukaryota; kingdom Metazoa; phylum Chordata; class Actinopteri; order Perciformes; family Percidae; genus Sander; species Sander lucioperca. The sequence goes on along the minus strand of NC_050185.1, from coordinate 12,842,318 downwards.
CCAGCACACCAGGCTCCTGCAAGAAAAGGGGCTGTGGGGCCGCTGCACCAAGCGACGCTGAGAACCGCCCTCCGCATAAACGGCCCTTTTTCCCATCTCTGTTCCCGATGCGTACCCCAACGCGTAAAAACACACGTGAAGAAGCAAATGTAACCCCTTACTCACGGATCTTGCGGTCTCGCCAGCAGTCTCCACCTCCCAGCCCTGTCCCCACTCCTCGTAGTCTCAGGGGGAAGTACTGAGCTTTTTGGAGCGTGTATCCTCTTTGATATTATGCACAAAAAAAGTGTTATTTGCTGGTAACTTTATAGTATTTTCATATTGCTTTGTATATATTCACCTTTTTTTTTTTGCAGTGCAGTTAACTCACTGTTGTCATGCCAAATACATGTATGATGTTCATGCCAGTAAAACAGTTATGCTTTAAAGGGTAGGTAGTTGACTACTAAGGGCATTGAGGTGAGCTTGAGCAGTAACGCTGGTCAGTGGCTAATAGCTATGGTCTGTATTGTAAGAATAGTGCATGTGTGTGTATACGGCTTTCTCTTCACCCTTCTCTTTTGCTGTAAATACTTTTCACATTGGTTTGAGTAGTCTAAGTACTAGAGCAAATTTTTTTTTAAAAAGCAAGTATGCCTTAAACCAGGGATCTTCAACAGGGGGTCCGGGGCCCCTAGGGGGTCCTCGGAGTCAGTACAGGGGCGCCTCCAAAGTTTTTTTCAAATATTAAAAAGTCTTAACATGAATCCAACATATTAGCAAATATAAATCCCCACTGCTTACTGGCCCATATGTAAGGTAGGCACATCCAAGGCCATCCACAGATACAGTTCATCCTAAGGATGCATTGTGCTACATGTATGTTTAACATTAAAACATGATTTACAAAATCATGCCAACAGGCTATTTTAATAGCTTAGTATTCCATGCAAAAAAGGTATAAAGGCTTTAGGCTGCCCTACACCTTGTTGTAGGCCCAGTTTAATATGCAACTTCATTTGATGCAATATATGTAGTAGGGGGTCCCTGCTCCGTTTCTCTTTCAGTTAAGGGGTCCTTGGCTTAAAAAACATTGAAGACCCCTGCTTTAAACTATTTACATTTATACAGCATTGAGGCATAACTGCAAGTCAAAACATGTTTGTGTGCTGTCTTGTTCTAGCCTTGTGCAGTTCAAGGTGTACCTTCTTTACTCTGATGGGTCTGTGTTTTTGTTACACTGTTAAACTAGCCTTTAATTATACCAAATCTGCATGTGTATTAAATCTATTTAAAAACCTTATGTAATCAGTTCACTGAGGTATGTACATCAGGCGGCTAACCATCCCCAGCATTTATTGCCATGCTTTGATTGTTTTTACATTTGCAGCATAGAACTGTCTTATCCTGGACAGAAATGATCAGGATTGCAAATTTTACAAACCTGTTACTTTAATGTCATTAACAAATCTATGCGTCGACAAGTAAATCCTTCCAACACTTTGGCAAACCACCAAGCAGTTGGGTACACCAATTGTCCATTTTAAAGCCAGTGAATAGGAGGGTGAGTGTCAGGGTGTAAAGGAGATGAGGTTCAGTGGAGACACCCTCCTGACGGGAGTGTTGTTGTTTGAGAGCGGAGCAAACAGATCTGCTGATGGTGTCTCAATCTGATCTCTGACCTGTGAAATCTGCCTCAACAGAGCCTTCCCCTCTTCGCGAGCCTACGAGCAGAGTGACGATCGACACCAGTTAGTATGTTACTACTCACACTAACACAGCAACTAGAACACAGTGCTCACATTATGCAGTAGGGTTGCACAATATATATATATATTTTTTTTATCGTTATCACAGTATCAACTAGCGCAATATACACATCGCGAAAGGCTGCGACATATCGCGATAGACACGATAGTGGTGCCTTGTATATATGCCTTATATTCAATTGAATGTTACATTTGTTCAATAAAATGTTGGAAAATATTTCCTTCGTTTGTTTTAAATTCAACAAGCAATTTTTTGTATTTTATACATATATACTGAATACTGAAAAGCAGCAGAAATGCAGAACTCAGTACACTTTAATATCTTGTTTATTTATCGCAAGAAATATCGTTATCGCGATATTCAACAACCTTATCGCATATTTTCCTCATATCATGCAGCCCTATTATGCAGGCACACTTACATCATTGTAGTCACAACAGCGCTGTGCGCAGAGGGATGCCTCATCGTAGAGCTTGTTCTTGAAATAGTACTGACCCAGGTACCGCAGGGCGGTGCTCACCTCCGCATGCTCCAGCTGTTCCTGTGATGATGAGATTTTATTAGAAATGGATTTCTTCCAAACAAATACAATACATGGCCAAAAGCATGTGGACACATAAATATATTGTTTTTTGATTGTTGAACATCTTATTTTAAAGCCACAGGCATTAATATGCTACTGTAACTGCCTCCACTCATGGGAGGATTTTAGTGATGGTTGGTTCATCACAAAGGTCTTGTATGGGGTTGAGGCCAGGGCTCTGTGCAGGCAGCCAGTTAAGTTCTTCCACAAGAAACAAAACCATAGCTTTGTGCACAGTGGGATTGTCATTTTGAAACGGGAAAGGGCCAAACACAAATGGCTGCCACAAAGTATAATTTTATGCTGTTGTATTAACATTTCCCTTAGTTGTAACTGGGCCTAGCCCAAATCACAAATACAGCCCTACACCAAAACTGAACATACGTTTGTGGACAGGAGTGTCAAAAATGTACATATGTATTCACATGCTTTAAAATACTTACCCCACAAGAGAAAATGTCTTGGATGTAAAGCATGTAACACTGGGCAGCATCATCAGACTCATTCAGCTGTTCATGGAGCCTGCCAAAGAAAAAGCTAATTTCACATTTAGCCCCTATTTCTGGGTGATACAATTGACATGTTAACATATAAAAAAAGCTGCAGTTGGATCTTCATTTTGTGCTTAAATGTTAAAGATAATGTGATGTTAACTACTCTGTTAGACCACAAGACCTGTTTTATTGGTGTCCTTCAGTTGTATTGCCCCAGGATACAGTGTTAGACACTTACTTTGCCAACTTGAGTAGAGCCATTTTCTCTACATCTCCAACAGAGTATGCCCTCCAGTAACACTAGAGAAAAACAAAATATGTCAAAAACAAGCCAGAAACCTTAGTGAACTTATTACGAAAACCAAGACTCGCTGACAGTTGTAATGTGTACCTTCTTGGCTTCCAGTTGCTGTGACAGTTTTTCGTAGCTTTCACCCAGTGCGACCAACATGCGTGAGTCATTGGGCCTACACAAATATATAATTGTATTTCAAAACAAATAATGAGCACTGCATATTTAAACACTTTCTTTCTAAATAGTTTTTCATTCTTAGCAATACCTGCATAAAACCCTTTTTTGTCAAAATCCATACCTGAGCTGGTGAGCCTTTCGATAGTAGTACAAACAGTAAAAGGGCATCTTGAGGATCTCATACGTCTGACCCAGGCCGTACCAGGCACGGTAGTCCCGCTTGTTCACTTCAATGGCATGCCTGATAGGAAAAACATGAGCACAAACAAGTAAACAACCCGCAAAACAATATAGCTGGTATGACTCCTCCATACTGCTGTGAAAGGTCTGGCAATAATTAAAAACGTCATCGTTTACACATTGAAAAAGGCATTGATATATCCACCAAAATAAGGGCCGTCTATGCTCTACTACATCTTCAGTCTGACCTGTAGGCCTGGATGGCAGCCGAAGTGTTCTTCATTTCCATGTATTCATGGCCCATGAGGGTCCAGGCACCGAGGCATCGAGGATTCAGTTTGAGGGCCCGCTGGAAGTACAAAGCTGCCTTCTCATGCTGAGAGCGTAAGCTATAATAGTTACCTGTGGATGAGAAGCATAACTTATTACACAAAATATCATGATTCAAAATTATGTCTAACCCCCAATTTCCACCAACTGCGGAACGTCTGCGAATCCGCTCCGAACAGCGGCGGAGTCAATAGGTTTCCATTAAAGTCAATGTGTGTATTTCCACTGACTGCGGAATGGCTGCGTTCCGACCCCGTCCCAGTTCTGGCGATCCGCAGCCCTCCGGATCAGATACGCAGAGCTTCTATTTTTGCCGGACGCCAGAGAGCTCCGCAGCAAGTCAGCACACGGCAGATAGTGCGGGACAGGAAGTCGAGCACAGAAGCAAAATAAAACATCCGGTTCATTTTCAAAAATAAATACACCATGCTCACGGCGGATCATATTTCCCTGCACTACACATTGAAAGCATCATAATGGCCGGAGACAGGCCTGAAGTCGGAATGGAAACAAACTGTTGTTGGTTTTGTGGTTCTGTTTATAGAAACTACATCCTGTTATATCGTGCGATCATACGTGAATTCGCGAGATCTCGTGGGTCCTAGTGACTTCAGCTGTCAGTCATGGCCGCAGCTGTGCCGCAACAAATACGGACCTGGTGGGTATTGAAGGACGGCGGAGCACGGAGCCAACACGCAGCGGAGCCGATCCGCAGCCGTTCTGCAGTTGGTGGAAATCCGCCGTTAAACATGTTTGTCTGACCAGCTGACCAATCTTTAGAGTATATAAAGTTTAAAAAAAAAGCCAGCTGTGAAGCTGCACAAGTCAATATTTTTTGTACTTTAATTGCTAAATTACAAACTATTGATGACAAGTTACAATACAATTTATGTATTTGTCAACTAGTTGTTCCATCACTGAAAAACTGCTTGAGAATTAAACAGTGGCATTAGTGTTGATCAATTGGGTCAACACTTACCGATAACACAGCAAGTCTCCACTCTGTACTTGTCGATCTCCACCAGGTTGTGGGCCAAGTAGCTCAACTCTGGCTTCATGCTCTGTGGAAGTAGTCAATACCATCAGCAACAGAAAAATATATATAAATTTTGGACTTATTAATAGGTCTTTACAAAAAAAAAAATCAATCTGTTCTAGAGCAACTATTTTTTTACTTAGATCCTATGCTGAAAACTTGACTCACAGAGGTCAAATACAAGCATAAAGATAAGACCCTTCATCTCTACTGGCTGATATTACTTAGACCTCTAACCTTCCTGTGAAAACACACTTCTTCTATCTATGCTTATCAATAAGGCATTACATTACAAGTGGTGAACTCACTTTGACATAGAGCAGGTTGGAGAATGTGTCCATGTTGTCGATGCGATACGGATCCTGCTCCCTCAACTCGTTGAAGAGAGCCAAAGCTTGGTCAATATCTGAAATAAATATAGAGACAACAGTTATGTAAGACTAAACCTGTCCCCTTAACATTCTTCTGACAGGCAAAATTCTTATTGAAAAGGTAGAAAATAAACCTCTGATGTTGTGGTAGGCGACGGCAATCTGTGAAATGATGTACGTGCTCTTAGAAAAGCCGGCCTCAATGAGGTTCTGGTATTTCTGCAATGCTTCTTTGATCATCTGCAGCTCTGTGTACATGTGGGCCATGAAGAAGTCTTTAATCCAGCAGTCTGGCAGAGACAGTGACTTCAGCTGGGGAGAAAGACCAAGAGACCAAGTTAGATGGAATAATTTCCGTCCATAAAAGTACCTGAGATGGAGCTTTTTTTTTCTTTGAACTGATTGAATATGAGAACGTTTTTGTTTTGTTTTCTGTTTGTTCTGGGAAACAAAGTTTAGTTTAAAAGTCATGAGGCTGTGTTGTGAGGATTGAGTTTGGGTAAAATGGTTACTGTGGACCTGGGCACATTAAGTTAATGATGCAATGCTATCTACAATTTGTGTATGTGTAAACACAAAGCTAGTTACCATTTCAATGTTGGTGACAAGGTTACTAAGCTCCAGCCAGGCTCCCCAGTGAAGAGGAAGTGTGTGTATTGCCTCAACAAAAACCTCCACCGCCTCTTTCAGCAGGTCCAGCTTCCGTAGCACTACCCCGTACCTGTGTTCCCACATCCACAAACATATACAGTTTATAAACAGTCGACTCTATTCCTCTGCATTATCTGAGGAAAGTGTGCACACTTTGGAGGAAAAGTTCTTACAGGTACAGGGTGAACCCGTCCAACTCTCCTGCAGTGTGCTTCTTACTGAGCTCAACCCTCAGTTCTCGCAAGGCTTCATTGCGCACCTGCCCCTTCTCCAGAGGCCCTAGTACCACACAGAAAAAACACAAAAAAGTAAAGTGTTAAAGGGTAACAAAAGTATTTTCAGTACTCTTTTAAAGTCCAAACAGACAAGTCCTCACCCAGGCTGTCCACGGTCTCGTCGTCCTTCTTTTTCTCCCCTGACTGAAGACAAAGGAGGAAACTTTCAAAATGGTTTGCAAGCATTACAATCAAAGTGAAAACAGTCTTGTCATGAAATAAAATCAAAGCTCAAAGTATGCAGGCATGCCAGATATCTACAGAATCTTACCAGATAGCGAGAATACATATAGAGGAAATAAGCCTTCTGACTGCAGCAGCCTTTCAGAAAGTAAGCAGCACGGTCATACTCTTTCAGGTCAAAGTAGGATTTGGCCAGTGTAAGTGCATCCAGGTCTTGTGCATCTTCCTGTGTTTGGAAAAGACAATGAACAAAAAAACCCTAATCATCATAATCAAGTCAACTTCACTTCTTCAAACAAAAACAAAAAGTTTAATCTCATTAAAAACAAAAGGGCTTTCATAAAGTAGTAACCATACGGGCCACTTCTGAACACGTGACTAACAGACAATTTTGCTTTCTACATAAAAACTATCACCAGGGGGCAGTATAACCTTTGCCTTCCAAAGGATTATCTCCTATTGTTTATTTCTTCCTTGTGTAAGACGAGTTTTTAATGCTCAAAAGCATGTCTTTGCATGTTTGCTTCTTTATTTTTTTGTCAACAAAACCATGAAAAGACCAAAACTAACAATGAATGGATCCTACAAAGTATTGCCCCTGTAGCCAAATCCCAATCTAGTTTATTCCTCTGTGCCATAGACCATCATTGTTGTCCAAAAACTACTAAAAGAAAAACATCAATGATTACACCATTCCACCTGGTGACATGCTCCTTTATTACGATGAACATTGTACTTTACTGTACTGTAGTTTATTTTGAGGCGATCCAACATACACTGTCCTTGTGGCGGAAAATAGTTTAAATCCCCAACAAATTCACTATTTACTCCTGGTTGAGTAAACTTTGCTAAAAACTACAGTTACTACAGCTATTTTATGGAATTAATTATCCATTGAGAAATGAAACTACATATGTATTTGTTACCTGTTTTTAAATACTTAAATCTTCAGTAGGAAGCAATGGTGTTGGGGGCCCATTGGTGGGGGTTAGGCTTTCAAGCAAATGTTTGTAATACAGTATATTATTAGTATTACGGTATAAGTGTTATAAGTATCTAGTATGTTTCCATTTGATGAAATGAACAATGGAACATGGATTCTTCTAAGGTTTAAATATTTCAGTCAGTGTCAGCATTGTACAGCTTCAATGAAGAGCTGGAACAAGCAGATAAAGAATATACTGTATGATATTGATAGACAGCATGCCATATAATGATTTTTAAACCATAAAGCTACTTCAAGGGGATGGTAGGTAGTTGATATAACGAAAACTAACTAAACCCAGAAAAGGCTCGGGCCTGGCAGTATACAAACCTCAGTAAAAGGAGGTGACGGGGGTAATTCATTCTTGGGAAGAGGGTCCAAAGCAAATGCCAATTCAGAAGCCCTGAAATGTAAACACAGGAAGCATGTGAGATAACTTTGCCATTGATTACAGTCATTTTTTTCACACCCAATGTATTCTTGCAGCAAGCAAAAACCCCACGAAGTTACCTTTGTCCAGTGACGTTAACGTTATATATGTTGCTATATATGTGCTTATTTGCACTACCACCATGACACACACTCTCATACTAAATCACAGGTCAGTTCCTGCCCTGTCACTGCAAGCGTCTCATGCTTATACATCCCTTAGTACATTCATGTGTATTTTTTATTTAGTATTTTTTATTTTATTGTCCATGCTATTCATGTGGATTTGTTTGTGATGTATGTGAATGTTGTGTGTGGTGTCTTAAGCTACTGGGACCTTGAATTTCCCCTTGGGGATCAATAAAGTATCTATCTATCTATCTATCTATCTACTCGACAGTAATTAACAAGTACAGCCCAGTAATGGTTAATGGTTAAGGAATAACATTAACGTTACACGTCATGTAGCGTTAACACCTTGATAACAGCGCTGTATTGACTTGTTGACGCAAGTAATCATTTAACGACTCTCTTAAGTAAAATGCAACATTAATAGTGTATTTTGTATTAATCCGCGTTAGCTACATTGTTATAGCTAGCTAGCTAATGAGACTTGTCAACAGCACTGCTAACGTTGCTAACTGACTGGTAACTAGCTAGCTTTAAAGCTTAGTTACTACGGTACCAGAGCAGAAAGACAGTCAGCTAATGTCACATTTGTTGCAGTCAGTCTCACCACTTCGCGCTGTGTAAAAGTCCTCTTTCTTTACAAAGCGATATCACCGATATTAGCTGTTTTTTGATCTGTACCAGGTCCCCAAACTCACTACAGAGAGCCGCCATTTTCATATTTTGCCAAGCAAGTATGCTATTGGTGGAAGTTAAGAGGTAGTTCCGCCCACCAAGAATGACATCATTTCTGTTTCCTCCTTGCTTCCAAAATAAAATAACAGTTGTTGATATTTTGACTTGTCACAAATACACAGCCTTTGCAATTCTGACCACAACGTTACCTATTAAACCATGTTATTTATAAAAAATAAAAAAATAAAAAAACACAGATATGAATCTGCTTGCCTGCATATGGAGAGATGCCAATTCACCTCCTGGGCACTGCCAAGATGCCCTTGAGCAAGGCACCGAACCCCCAACTGCCCCCTCACTCTGACATCTCTTCATTAGTGCATGTAGGCTATAGGTCCTGAGCATGTGTGTGTATTTCAGGCCTGTGTGTAATGTGGGTAATAACTGTACCAAGCAGAGTGAAAAATGTGAATTTCCCCTTGCGGTTTAAATAAAGGCTTGTCTTCTTCTTTTTCTACTTTTTTATATCACACCCAAATGTAGCCTACCCAGCCTGTTAATACTCAATGCAAGTTGTGTATGTTTCAGAATATTTCATATAACAGACATTAGACATTATCAAGCAAAGGCTTGCATTTTTCAGCGACATAGAAACAACAAAAATCTTTCTTTTTTCTTAAGAAATATCTCAGAATATGTATTGTGTTGTGCAAATTGATTTTAGGTTCCAAAGGCATGCACAGTTTTACAGAACATCTCTCTTGAGCTACCTCAACAATAAAATAATGTCAAGGTTCTCAAATGTCATCTTGCCAATATTAGCTTCAGAGAGATTTATCCACAAAATTAAATAAGTTTCACTATATGATAAGTCACAGTCACACACAAGGTGAACAGAACCTTAAAATCCAAGCAGATTACAAGATGGGCATCAGCCTACAAATACTGCAAGTGTAACACAGTTGTTGTTGTTGTTGTTGTTGTTGTTGTTGTTTTCTGAAAAGAAACTCATCATCATTCAGATCAGTGCTCATCATTCTAAGCTATTTCAGCTCATCATAGTTCCTGCAACATCTCTTGTACAAACCTTTTCAGCACTGTTGCAGACACAATGAGTCTTTTTTATTCATTTTTTTTTTTTTGTTAATCAGTAATTTCTCTCTCTGACAGTTTTGTGTCACTGGAATGGATGCTGCAATATCATATGTAAAAAGAAGTGATACAGTTGAAATTACATGGGGCCTAACAACAAATGCATGTATTGTGTATTATCAGCATGCACACGGTCTTTAAATCTAACATTATGTGTTGAATCCATTTATAATAACAACAGTACTGCTTAGTTTTCTTTGCCTGCAATCATACACTGGATTCACTCTATATTTAGCCTTTGGCTCTGACCTCTGTATAGCCCAGTTAAGCCCTGAGCTTACAGTCATTTCACACTCAAAACTTCAATTGTGGGATATCCTCACCCTAAACCCAGAGCTTATTCCCTGCCTTTCCGATGTTAGACCCAAAAGATCAGGGTTAAAATAATTGATTTGAAGTTAGAGCAGAGCAATAGGGTGTTCACTGTCTAATCAAATGATTATGATGTGGACACAGTGTCAAGAGCTTTCAGTATTCTGAAGATGTGGACCCTGGACTCTGATTGTCAAATGTGTATACATTACCTGGGGGGCTTACTTAGCTTTATCATGTCACCATAGAAGTATACGCCATTTGCACATGACTTCCAGTTTTCAAATGCTTGCTGATGACCGCTATAATTTTACAGATTTAACAGCAAAAAAAACAATTCTAACCTGCAGTCTATTTTCAGACCTGATCTTGATCTTGCGCTGCTGAATAATTAGATCCCAAACCTACCTCCATAGCTCTTTAAAGAGTAGGGTGGGTTTGATCTCACTTCTACTGACTTTTCAGATGATAATAATAATAATAATAATAATAATAATAATAATAATAATAATAATAATAATAATAATAATCCTAATTACTGTAATTAGGAGCAGTGGACAGCCATAGTCTTGCGCCCAGGGACCAACCAGTACTCCGCATTGCCTACTTGTTGTGAGGTAGCAGTGTTAACCACATCATCATATATGAGGTATAAAATGTTACATAGAAGAAATTAAAAAAAAAAAAGAATCTGCATTGCCACATATCATTTAGACATCCACTTCCAATAGAATTTCAAAAGCATTGCCTAACATGTCATCAGTTCGTGTTATAACAGTGCATTTCTTAGTACAACAGAATACACCATTCTGGTTCAAGTCTTCCATACCTATCCAACCTTCTGAATGTCTATTAATAACTAAAGCCTTGCTGATAATGTGAGCCTGCAATGCACATTAACCGCTGTCAAAGGGTTCAGTCTCTTTTTACAACTTTAGAAAGACTATTTTATGCTCTGCTAAATCCCACTTCTATTCTGTCAGTATGCATTTGCTTTCATTGAAACAACCGTTACTTATTTAATCAATATCTAATTCTAAGTAGTGAGTTTTGAAAGAGCAGCAATATTATAACTCTTTCTTGTGCCAGTAATGTGACTTATTTGATTGCCTGCCCAGCCCCTGTCATTGGGCTCTGTGCTTGGCCATGCTTCACTGGTGCAGAGCTGACATGGTTCATCATGTTCTTGTCCGTCAAAATCAGCAGCATCACTGGCTTTGGGATTTCCACCACACTGCACAGAAGCACACGCACAGTGTCTTTATTGAAATTCTTACTTTTTTCCCTTGGTGTAATATAATTATTTATTTCACATTTTAGGTAACGTAACGTAGACCCTCATTAAATGAAAATGGAGTAAAGTTCGCTTTGGTGTTTTCAACCATAAATTCAATGACACTAAGGCAGATCTGACCAACCATGGACAGACCGCTAACATCTCCAGCTGATGCAAAATTTCAAAAGTTGTAAGGGAGAGAACTTCTAAATCCACCCTTTCCTAAGGCTCAAAGGACCAGAATGCACCCTTGAAACAGTAGACCAACAGGTGTTCACATACTGAGCTGCCACTAAAACCCACACGACAACTGCCAACTGCACTTTGATCATGGCGAAAGCTTGTTCTTCAAGTATTTTTGACCAAGAGGTTCTCTTGCAAAGTTTGTTAAAAAAAAAATTGTGTCTTTAATGCACACAGGGACCACAGACAGCACACAGTGTTGTTTGAACACAGACAGAACCCGATTTGTTCAGGTCCTACCCCCTGACCAATCGGCTATCCTAACCTTAACTACTCAAGGTCAATGCCTAACCTCAACCAATCGGGTTGCTTCGTAGGGCGGGTCTTGCATAGAACTGCAGTGGGTTCCATAATTGCGTGTCTAGGGTTGCCTTATCCATCGATAGCAATGAATTTAATGAATTTAAGTGGCCGATGCAGGATCAATAAACTCTCATCTCATCTACTAAGCCTGAATAGGTAAATTATTTGAGTTTGGTATTTGTATTTATGAAAGGCCATTCAGTGAAAGTAGGCTAATGTACAGCATAAAACACGGACACATGAACTTGGTACCATTTGAGAAGAAAAAGCATGCATGTTTGAATGCATAGCCTATTATTAATTTAAAAAAACTACAGTTATCTATTGGTTGAGGTTTTATAAGATCTGTTCTTGAATGAAACATAATACATACATATATATATATATAAAATACATTAATAGGGTTAAACAAATGGGTATAGCAACTGTCCTATTCTTTCAAATAAATAAGAGAAGTCTCCTTCAATGAATGTAGTGTGTGACCTTACTAAGTATCCCTGTTATTAAGTATATAAATCCTCCTATCATAACTGTATCAGGGGTGCAGCAACTATATCTAATGCTGGGGTTATTCTGTACAAATTAAACAATAGGTGTCATGGATGTTTTTTGTTGCTTTTTCGTGCTCTATTGATGTACTTCATATATCAATTAGGTGTGTGTTTGTAACTTTCATAATTGTCTTTTTATTTCATTTTTTTCACAGTCTCAGTCTCAGTCACTGAAGTTATTTATGCAAAATGTACTTTGTTGTGCATTAAATATGAACGTTAACATGTTAGTGAGCAGAAGGCATATGCAGTAAGCAGACGTTTGGTAGATGGGGATGAACTGTATGAAGAAGTCAGCACCTAATTTTGCCAAGGGGTGGCACTGTCTAACCAAATTCACCTCGGGTTGGAGAAACAAAATGTCCAATCCAATGTGTATTACAGTAAAACTGTTTTTTTTTTTCTTTTTTCTTTTTTTTTTTCTTTTTACTTGCAAACGTGTAGATCAAATCATGCAAGCATTATATGTTTTATTTTGATTATGTGTTTTCCATGAAATTGCTGGGCAAAAGTGATCTGCCAGGATCATCATCATTTATCTACAAACCTGACAATGAAGTTGACCATCCACATCTTTCTTTCCCTCTCCTTTGAAGGTAACTTAGTACTGTCTTTGAATTTAATCCAAAAGAACTGAACTGGGACTTTGGAAAAATAAATGAATTGTGTCTGGTCCCTTAGGTCTCCTTAAGGAGGCGTGAGGATGAATAGTTTTTAAAGTACTCAGCAGAGGGAGAAGGGGCATGATACTGAGGTTCTGGTTGTTTGGTTTGAAAAACTTGACAGGGCCGATGACACTACATCATTCACTCACAAAACAGCAGAATATAATTTCCCTTCATTTGGATGCAGCGTCTCCTCTCACCTCCCTGCACTTCCTTCTCTCTGTTGGACATCCTCTGTTGGACATGTCTCTCTAGTTTCTCCACAGAGCAAAAGGCACTTTAGAAGACTGACAAAGTAATCAAGTAGCACTGCAGTTTACAAGGCCGAGCAAATGGCTCACTGAGCAGGTTGAGAGGAGGTGCAGGGACGAACCATATATAGTCCATCCCTTTCACTCAGCCCTTCCTCAATTCCCTGTTTTCATCTCTCATTCTCTTACACATACACAGTCTCACACACACACACACACACACACACACACACACACACACACACACACACACACACACACACACACACACACACACACACACACACATATCATGCAGGTATGGGGCAGTTGAGTGCATGATGGAGCTGCTGAGACAGAAATATGAGACAGCTGTGTAATTGAAAGGGAAAATATGCCAACATTGTGCTTGATAATTTTTGTGTGTATGTTTGCTAGTGTGTATACGCTTTCACCTTGGAACTCAAAACTGTTTATAAAAATCCATAAAATGCATACTTATTTAACCTAGTATATGTCTTTTTAGACCACTTTTTTGATTTTGTAAATCATAAAAGTGAAAACTGCTTACAGGAATGTATCTCTTCAAAGGCAGAGATCAAAGGTTCAAATGAGTTTAAATAGATGATTTTGTATCTGTTCCAAACCAGAAGTACATAAAAAGAAGCCTTGTTGCCTTTTTTCTTCTCTTTTTTTCTCTTTGCAGCTGTATGTCAAAGCTTTTGATGGTGGAGTTAGATTTGCCTCCACTGATATTGTTAGTGGAGATCGTAACAAAATGCTTTAAAATAATGAGCCGAAATGTCTGAGGCAATAAAAAAAATCATATTTCCGAGGAGCAACAACAAAACAAAAGCAATATTTCCCCCTTAAAGCAAAACATTTCTGTACATCTGTTACATTTGTGTATGTAAGCGTGAAAAGTGGCTTTACAGGCATGCTCAGTCCCTGTGGTTTTGATCTTCAGGGCCCGGTGCAGGACCCTGTGATTGGCTGTTGATGATGTTGTTTAGTTGGACTGAGGACAGCCAATAGCTATGTCTCATCAGGGCAGCCACCACCTGAGCACTGAGCACTGCGCCACACTGCCTTCACAGGGACACAGTCATGCACTGGTCTGCACTGGATCATGTTTATGGTCTTAGTGGGATTTGTTTTTGTATCATCATGTAAAGTACTCATTATGCAATCAAATGTACCCTGTGACTGATTATAATTATTATATATGACATTATTAGATGAGTAATATTATAAGCAGCATTTGGTGGAGCTGCTAACCCCTCATAGAAATCTAAAATGTAACAAGGAGCCACAAATACAAATTGTTTTACGGTAAGATGTCATCTTTACCAATGTGTTGTATTTTATAAGCTCATCGTGTTATTCTTTATGCAACATCTTAGTCTGTTAAGTAACCACTAACTCCAGCTGTCAGATAAATGCAGTGGAGTAAAATTAACAATATTCCCCTCTGAAACGTGGTAGAGAACAAGTATAAATTAGAAGAAATAACACAAGTGAAGTACCTCTACCTCAATATTGAAATTAGGTACAGTACTTGAGTAAATGCACTTGGTTTCCACCACTGAAAAATACATAAATCCACCTAAGACGCAGGAAAACTGTTCGATTCATGATAGGGAGGCAATTTCAAGATCTTAAATCTCTTTCCTTTCCACCTTCTGTCTGTTTTCTATTCTTTACCATGGATATAGTGTTTTGATTGAGGTTATACGAGGAGAGAAGCGAGGAAGAGAGGGAGGCGGATTCTTCTTCTTCTTAAAACAAAAACACTTCACATATAAGCTGTTCTCTCTGTCAGTCTGCAGTAACCACATCCTTCATGTGTGATGTGTCCCAGAAACATGTCAGGTCACGGATAATGGCCTGAGACAGCTGTGTCCGATGTGGGAGAGAGGGATGCCTTTTGGGACAGGTGCTGAGAGGAGCGGGAGCAGCCACAATAAATCTAATGTTACGTCCCCCCCCCCAATCCAACGCCACATGACACTGGGAACATGTAACTGCCTGATTCATACGGAAAATCTCTGTCAGCAATATGCTTTTACACCCGTGTTATTATTTCCTGTAATGCGATACCCTTCTTACTCTTGGTCTTCTTTGAGCAATATGGATTTTGGCTGGTCATGTAACCAGCTGGTGACAACAGATGATACCAAGTCAGTCTGCGTCACCATTTATTTAAACCAGACATTACATCACGTTTTGAATGAAACAGGAAAAAAACACGAGTACAGATATTTTATAAATTCATCAGCAATCAACAGGGTCCCTGCACTGCAGGAGTTATGGTGCACGGATGAATTTAAACATATAATAAGCCAGTAAAACTAAAGTAATTATCAACAGATGTAATTCAGGTCAGAAATGGCAGCACAGAGTGGGGATGGGCTAGACGGGTTGCCGCACCCAAGGCTATGTAAATACATTATTTAATATTTTAAGATTCATGGCTTTTTACATGAACTCTAACATCAATTATCTTTCCTCAATAAAAACCAGAATATATATCACAAATTTATAACAGGACTACATTTTCTCTCCACCAAATGGTGCAATGCTCTGAGGTAATTAATAAAAAGGATCAAGAATGTATATTTCTATTACACCTTTTTCCTGCTCGTCTACTACTGTAAGTGAGCTCATTTTTCATGGGATGGTCCTAAAAGTTAATAGACAAAATGTTTAATCAGTAATAGAAAACAAAGTGTTTCTTGGCCACTTCTGGAACAGAGACGGATTATGATGATGGCATCCAAGATCAATGTAAATGTAATGCACCAACCAACGTGTCATAACAGGTTATTTGGAACTCCTAAACATCCGTGACAAAGTGCATTCACAATATTCAGACCGTCCTTCTCCTAGATGCCATGAACTGTAGAAACCCTGAGGGTTGCTACTATGACCTCTTAACCTCACTGACCTCCCAGCTGGCCAGTCAGTACAAACTCACACTGTGGAGCCAAACATTGTTTAAACTCACAAAACTCTATTTTAAATTCTGCTGGAGATCCCAAAATTGTGTATGAAATGATGCACGAATATGTAGAATATTTCCATTTAATGTAACTGTGCAGCCACAAAAACACGTGGCATCTTGGGTTTGAATTTTTCATTCAGTGTAAACATCATAGAGCTTCAATGAAGAGCTGGAACAAGCTGCTACAACATATATATGCCATTGACCATGAATTAATAATAACTTTTGACAAGTTGGATACAGCAGAAACAAGTTGTGAACACAACACTGATATATCATCACTTTATAAGGTGATACAGCAAACTGTTGGTTAGGTGTACAGAGCAACATTATCAATTATTTAGAGATTCTAGCCACCTGATGATTGTAAGACCACTAATCACTCTCTTTCAGCTCCATTTTTGGTCTCTACCAACTCCTGAGGGAAATATTTGGCTCTTTAGCTGCTAAATGATCCACTATGTTCCCCAGCTAGTTGCTAACTGTGTCTGTCTGCTGGTTCTTGTTCAGCAGGTAGTGTTCAGTGGGCTTTTAGATTTCTGTTTTCTGTTGGGGTTTTTTCTGCAAACGACGCCATGAAAGTGGTGGGAGTGAACCAAAATAGCAAAAGAAACAACTGGACAGCAAAACAATGAGCTAAAACTTGCTATAAGGCTCAGTTAAGCCAAGGGGAGCTGCAGATTTGGGGATTTAGGGATTTTAAATGTCCAACTGTTCAGGTATAAAATAAACTCTTGCAAACTATTTAAACCTGAAGAACTAATCTGTACCAGAGCTTGAACAAACAATTTTTCATGATGACAGGTGAACAGAAATACCCTTTAAATTTAAAGGTGAGGTTATTTGCGTCATGGTTATGCACTGCTAGTGCCACATCTCCGTATACTGTTTTGTTCACCTCACTGGAAACTCACACAGAGTCCATTCTCCCTCCCTGAACAGTTAATTTCCATTGTTGCAACCAATGTTTACATCCTGCTGGAAGCCACTGTCTTCTTTTGTGAGCTGGCTCAGCTCCTTTCCTCAATGGAAAGTTCCCACGCTAAGGGCTATTATCATGTTTGGTAACATTAACCACACCAATCTGCCTTTTGAGCTCCCTAATGACAAGACATTCCGCATGCGGACAAAACAAAACACTCAAGCAGAGTTTCATGTCAAACACTGATGCTTACCGCCTGCTCCTACAGGCTCTGCTGGTTGTCTGATGTCATTCTGCTCCTCTCAGGGAGTGTTTAAGTGTACAAACTGGGTTATGTTCCCTGCAGCTTGGGACACTTTTGATGAACTTGCTGACATGAAGACAAGTACATCGCTGTGTGTGAAGATATGTGCACCACTGCAACCGCTGACAGGGAACTGCTCTTTTTTAAGATCAAGGCCCAGAAGAAGCAGCATATTGGAGACCTCATCAAGAGTCGACGAGAGCCGAAAAATCACTGCGTGCCCATTATTGCCACTGTTTTATCCCTCCGATTCAGACTGCTTTTTACATGGCGAAACACTTTGAGCTTTTAAAAGCAGAGAAAGCTATATTAATTTGGAAACCAAAAAAACAACATTCCTTCCTCTGTCTCTTTTTCTGTCTACTCTTTGTTTCTCGCTCTCAAATACACACAGTGGCCTTGAAACAAAATTAATTAAAAACTGAGCAGAATAATTAAAAACTAATGTTAATAAGGACAAAAGAATCACTTTGATGAGTTGACAGCTGATAAAAAAAGGCTCACTACTTTGTGTTTTTTATTTTCTGAAAGAGTTTGATCTCTTGCATATCAAGTTAAATTTTAAGTTAGAGTGACGTTATTTTTATATATACTAGGCAAATCTAAGTCTGGCTACTTTCCTCATAATTATGAGGTTTTACATATTTGAAAGGGTATCGGCTGAGATACTTTACCTTCAGACAGGGGAAGTATCTCTTCTCCTGTTATCTATTTTCTGTGGCTTCTATGTGCTTTTGTTAATCACGCACAATTGACAGCATGTGACTGAGCTTTTGTTTTAAACTCTGATTTAATTATTTTTAAGGTGTACAGAGAGAGAAGTGACAAATGAAATGGTAACAAAATTGCAGCTATCGTTCAAAATGAGTGGCCCAAAGAAAAAAATGAAAAGCACAACAAAATCATTTGCAAATGATTGTCTTTTACAGTATATATATATATATATATACAGTATATATAGTATATGTATAATCTTTTGCAAGTGTGCATAAGTGTGCATCAGTGTGTTAGTCAAGACCATTGTTGCAAGAACATGCAGGTAAGATAAGTAAGGCCCATAATGAGGTCTCTAAAACTATTTAGAGCCACCAGAGTTTTGAGCTTCAGAGTCTGATGTGAATTATTCCACGAGGATGGTGCAGCATATCTGAATTTCCTTCATACCATCACAATGTCTGGAACAGATTAAACATTGACTCACTAGAGGAACATAAAGAGCTTCTTCCCATTTTTCCCCAATGGAATGCAAACAAGTAATTGATATAAAACTTCTGTGTGAGAAAATGTCGAAATCCCTGGATGAGTCATTCAGCGCCATATATTGCATACAGTAAGTGTAAGTGCATATTGTGTCTTGACTTTTACATTGGAACATCATAAGCCATTTTGCTTTAGTTAATATGATGTGTTCTTGAATCACATCTAAGGCTTTATATGTGTGCGCGCACACACACACACACACACACACACACACACACACACACACACACACACACACACACACACACACAGAGGGATATAAGACAATACATGCATTTTTAATGTGTCAACACTGGGAAGTGATATTAAAGTTAATTTTATAGTGTTGTGAAAATTCACGTTTTGGTTTAACAATCTAGCAAAAAAGAAAACACATGAATATGCACAGCAGTGCCTCAGATTACAAATGCACACACACACACACACACACACACACACACACACACACACACACACACACACACACACACACACACACACACACACACACACACACAAACACTCTCTAACAAGGTCCAAATATTGCAACATACATGATGCAACAGTGATGTGATTACAGTGTCTTTCTGATGTATCAGAAGCAACAAATAAATATACAACACCCTTCATTAATCTTCTTTAAATCCTTGAACCATACTCACTGTAACTGCCTCACAAAACATTTAACATGTAATGTAATTATGATTTAATTAAGTTGTTCAGCTTTAGGATGACTTGAAGTGTGATATTGCAAATAATTCAAGCAGATTCTTACTATATTCTCTTGTACTCAAAGACAAAGAATACTCAGACAGGTCTCTGACGGCTTTACAAGAGGACGTGTTTGGTCCGTTCATGCTTCAGTGATGCTGAATCCTTAGAAGCCTGTCGAGAGAGGCAGAGGCCTCTATGGTCAATTAATGTGGCACCACTCTGAATGTCAAAAAATTAAAATCCAAAACGTAATATCCCATTTTCTATTTCAGTCTTGTCTGCAGCCAAAGGTACTCTAAAGGACAACTCATGAGTCAGCTCCTGATTAAATAGATCTATGGATCAATTTTTCATCCTCAAAACCCCTTTTTTTTAATGACTCAAGGCAATTACTGCAGAGTTTGCCAAAGGTCCCCTCTCTCCTCTGTCTTCCCTCGCTCTGGCTCTGCCTCTTTTGCTTTCCCTTTGCTTGCATCACTCACATCTGCCTTTGTGAAGTGAATTAGTAAAAGACTGCACTAATAAAAGATCAGCGAGCCAGAGCTGACTGATTGAATTAATAAGTAACATAATCATAGCTGATCTGTAAAGTTATCTACAAGCCCAAACAATAGAGCACTGAGTGTAGCACACTGGAGAGCGTCTGCCTGCCTGTCACATCTTTGCATCTGCCATCAATCCCATCTTCACCTAATTGCTTGAGATGGAGGGTTGCAACTTGTCCTAAACACCTGACCACCTGTTCCAATGCTTCTCACTCTCCCATCAAATAAAATTGCCTTTCTCCCACTACATGATACCCCAATGATCACTCCCTGGATCATGTCCCACTCCAACATCCCCTAGTACTGTAAAAGAAAATACATAGGAAAAAGAAATAAGATAACAACATGCTATTTTCTCTTATTGTGCTTCTTACTGAGAAACAAATAATTGTTGTCCAATGTTCAAATACACTGTCCATTAAAAACAAAAGACCTTTGACAAAGAATCGCTAAAATCCACAGCCGACACGTCTCTACCTCTGTCTTTCGCCTACACAGAAATACCGTTAAACACCAACACGGTCGTCATGCCAGTGGACACACACTCCTCATGGCAATTAACAATTCTACACACTCATTAATGCTTGCACCCTTAGCTGTACCTAAGGCTGTGGCCGTGTTATTAATTTCCATGTACTGTAGAGGTATCTGTATTCATTTATCCATAAAATTCCTGTAAATAATTGGTGTTTGTGGTGGAGCGCAGCAGTGTGAAAGAGTCACTGACACCCAGTCTATTAACTTGTTGACACTTTGGGGTCGGCCTGACTCTGGGCTAATGTGGAGTGTGACCGAGCAGAACCATCTTCATTATCCTGGCGTAATGTTTCATTGCTTCAGGCTTGTGCACTGATGGCCACCCGCCCACTTCTGTGCTTCAACCTCCCTTCTTCTATTGCGTGGTGTCTCTATCTTCTGTAAATGGAACGGCTGCTAACCATCCAGCATTTTTTCTAAACATTTTTTCCACTGATTTCTAGTTTATTTCACCCTCCGTCCATCCATCTCCTTCTTCTACTTCTATCTTTCTCTGCAGTTTTAGAGCTTTATTGCATCATCTTTCTTTGGTGTGCTTGCACTCATATTTCCTCTTCTCATTTTGCTTTGCCTTGAGATGTTGCCATCTGTCTGTACTTGCTGGCCTGACTGCTCTTGTATTATTTGTATATCCTCACAATTGTGTTGGGCCAAATTACAGTTGCTCTCTGTAATTTTCTCTTTTCTCAGATTTATTTCCTCTCTGTAGCACATTGAGGTTTTTCAACAAGCCCAGGTTTTTAAGGTAACAGACCCAGGCCAGCATGGCATCTCTTGATACCTGAAAGAATTTTTGATTGACTGCTGCTTGAAATATTATATTTTCAATTACAGCTATGCGAGAAAAGCAGTGTTATAAAATTCAAAATTGCATGCTATGCTTTTAAGTAGTAATGAAATGTCAGCGCTGTGCTGTGACGGGGAGTCAGGGGAACATACTGGCTTTTGGAACATGTCTCCATTTGACTTTATTTGCATTCTTGATCCTTATTGCACATGTAGCATATATGAGCTGTGTCAATAATTAAAGTTCAGGGCGTCAACAGCTTCAAAATTATTATGCATTAGAGGAATAACAAGTATTAGTAAATTGTCCACAAGAATATCTCACTGCCTTTCCATTCCTTCCACACACACTGTTATTTTGTCACTTGCTCTGTCAGGAGCTTTTACTCACACAGCATGGAAGCATGAGAAAAAAGAAATTACCTTATCTTTCATAAAATTAATTGACACAGATGTGAGGAAGAGGTAGAAGAAGAAGAAGAAGAAAAAGAAAAAGAAAAAGAAAAAGAAGAAGAAGAAATCAACCAGGTGCAAACTATTGATTTAAATCCAAAACATGACCTTTGTAACAAATCCTCCCCAATTCTCTCCCACATGTCCTCACTCCCTACTCCACACACAGTGTAATAAGGCATAAAGCTGCATCCTGAACTTGGAGAACTCAATTGTGGAAGAAAAATTAAATGGATGTGTAAAACTTCCTTTCTGGAAGCTATGTAAGTATTAACATAACATTATCTGTTGTAAAAAGTGAATAGGGAAAGCGTTGTTATTGTATAAATTATAGCCATTCATTAATGTATGTTTTTGGTGTGTAGAAATTACAAATCCAAATCTAAACAAGACGTCGTTTTTCGTTATGACGTCACAGCCAAACTGGACAGGCTCTGGTCATACCAAACATCCTACTATGTCGTTTTGCAGAAGTTTACAGGTTTAAAGACCCTGAAAATCTATCTCTCATAGCATTAATGACTAAATCAAAGCAACAATCAAAGTTAAAGTTTGAGAAAGTTGGCAGGAGATATTGTAAGAAGCTGATTGAAACAATGGGTCTTCAGGGTCTTTAAAATCACTATGGTGTTCAGTCCTCTGCTGCCTTGAAGTATGAATGGTCTAAAAAAACAGCTGGAGAGGTTGCGTCAACACATCCCCCCACTGGGCTGCACATTCCCTGAGCTCCCAGCCAGTGAGTGTGACATGATGAAGACCATCCTCATCTTCTCTGCTGTAATTGGACGTCCAGTCTCCCTTGAGGTCAATCATGTTGACCCTGCTGAAGAAGAAGTTCAGCTGGATGACACAGAGTGTCAGAATGACCTCTGTCTGAGGTGTCCTCTTGCAATGATGACAAAAAGAAAGAAACTGACCAAAATGTAACAATTATGACAGACTGAGCAAAATGTAAAAGCATTGATGGTCAAAGGTCACAAAGAGATAAATGAATTGTATTCCTCCAACTACTGGCATGATAAATGCAGAGCTTTTTTAATTTATTTTCATTGGTTTCTTGATTAATGTGTGTTTAAAGCACTCTGAAATATTAGTTCTTCCAGCCTTCAAAAATTGTGTATTGTTGTGCTAGCATCAAATAGATTATGTGTATGTGTATTGTGTGTACATCAATTGATAACTAACAAGCCTGGATGTGCAAACATAGAGGTAATTTTCATGAGGCGAATATTGTGTATCAATAAACTGTCTAAAAGTGATGGTGCAGGTGTGAACGGATTGCTGGTAGATGAACTGCTGTTACTGCTGCTGTTTTGACATAATTTTCTTTTTATTTCCTGAAGTGGTCACAGTATAATTTTTCCAACCCTCAGTCAAAATAAATCTCCACATCTTAATGAGTTCCTCTCATTGTGAAATAGACTGAAAACAACAGCCCCCGGACTAGACTGCGGCTGCGGATGTTTTCTAATCATTCTCTGTCACAATCCATGTGTTAAGGCCGTTTAGAAGCGAGGATGTTCTCTGTTCTGTCAAAGCTTGTTTACAGGTATATGTACAAGCCACCCCTATGTTACCCTGGCAATAATCACTTGCTCTTGGTTCTGCATCATGATCCTCAATGTTGTGATTGTCTGAAATGCCACAAAGGTCTAATGCATTTGTTTGACATGATTGCACTGTTGATGTGTTTGCTACAGCTGTCATGGACAAGTTAGCAATGCACAAGTATTGTCTGCATTATTTCAGAATGATTTATGCTCAACCAAAACCTTTCTGTTGTTTTTGTCTGTGGCAAGACGTCCTTAACGTTGAGATTGTTGTGCCCATTTGACCTTTACATACACGGCATCAGACAAGATGACACTCATATGCTTTGATTTCCACCTTGAACCTCTGCAGTATTTGAACCTTTTTCAGTTCAGGTTTACGATTGGTCTATGTGCTACGATTCCTTTTGCACAGGCCCCGTAGCTAATCAAAGCCTCTCTTTTTGCTTAGCTGTCATGCACACAAATTCCCAACAGCACATCCTTATTAGCCCCGATTCTAAAGCGCACCAAAGTCAACTGACAGGCCCTCCAGAGCCTGCAAGAGCAATTCTTAAGAAGAGTTTCATTCTGTCTGTCAGACACATGTGGATCTGAGCTGATGACTTTGCATCTTATGTCTGAGTCTTTCTCCTCCCACCTCGGCATCTGTGTTCAGGGTTTAATAATTTCCGTGGAGGTGGGAGTCAACTGTAGCAGCTGCAATAATTTTGACCCAAGCAAGGACAAACTTGAACTGAACTGAAGATCAAACACAAAATTTTCCCAGACTAACTTTCATAACATCTCATCATCAGTACGTGTCCTAAACTTGTCCCCAGAAACTAGAACCAGATTTCAGTTTTTTAAGGCAAGTGATAAGCCACTAAGGTGCATGGATTTTTTTTTTTATACCTCAGGGTGTAGTGAACTGATGTCGGTGTCAATGGATAAACTTGTAAAGAATGAAATAGCTCTTTTAAAGGCTGAAACCTCAAACTTTGAGATGTTGTCGCCATCTCAAGCTGTGAGATGTGACTGAAATGATGAACTACAGCAAATATCTGCAGAGTTGTTGTGGGAAATTTTGTAGAAGCTTGCTGTTCATTTTTAAATATTAAATTTGAGCATAGGCCCCTTGAGATGTCCCATCTCGTTATAAATGGGGGAAGACACCTGAAAGGTCAGCTGGAGTGCTGGGGGAAAAGATACAAAAAGATATTAATTTAATGCATAAAATAGACATGTAATGTTGATATCAGTGCCTTCTCTCTGTTTTCAACTGACTTGGTATGTGGTATTGGTATTGTCACCCATGACAGTTGATATTTATGGGATCACATATATACACTGACATTCTAGTATTCTGGACATATTTTGTCATTTGTTTTTATTATTGTTTTGCTGAACTGTAGACTTATAGAGATTTAAAAGTGAGACTTGACTTGGACTTGAAGACTCGGAGACTTGTCTTACTTGTCTGAGACTTGAAGGCAAAAAAATATGAGACAGCACAGTAATACTATAATGTCTCAATAATATACTGCTTTGGAATGTTGAAATGCAGCTTTCCGAAACCTGTCTTGAGACTTGACACAGACTTGTTCCAGACTCTTGTGGATACATTAATATGTTCTTAAACTCATGTGAATCTTCTTATCAAAGAAAATATGAAGCTCTCTGTAGGTCTTCCTCCCGCTCCGAGCTTGCACTGGAGCTTATTCTGTTCATCTGTGGCTGTGACAGAGCCGATGGATTATTCAATAGTGTAATGAATGAGGTGTCAGAAACATTCAGCTCCGCTGTTGGGCAGAATGATTTCTCTCTGTCTACCTCTTCCTAGCTATATACGTTGCTCTTATTGATTATGATGAGGCTTTCTCCTCTCTAGTTATTACAATATTGATCTCAGACAGATGCAAAAGAACAGAGCGAATAGAGGAGTGAGAAACTAAGAGCAGAGGCAGTGAGAAGAATCAATGGGTTGGGACCACGAATGAGCACACAAAGCTGAGTTTGGTATTGCTGTAAGAGAGGTAGACAGTTTAAGTATACTTTTTTAAGGTCTTTATTATGGGAGGTGACACACCAGGAGGGGTTACTGCAAGTGTAACTTCCTCCACAGAAGATACATATTTGCAACCTCTAAATCCTTTTCCCAAGACTAGCTTTTTCCAGTCCAGTTCTGAAATGTTTCTGGTGCTGTCTTTGAGTTTTTGATTTCATGTTTAGAAGTTATGTTCTGTGTTGAAGTTGAACTGAATTTTTAAATTCTACTCACTTTTTGTCTAAGGAAGTATAAACTGTAATAACACTGCTGCTATTGTGCACATTTTCTCATTTTTCAAAAGAAGAAAAATTTATTTTTGGACATATTTGTGAAAATGGCGTCTAAGCTTCAGCCCTCTGAGTTAAGTATTTTCATGGCAGCAGGTGACTGACATTTGAGTTGCTATAGAAGATGTCAACTGCTGCGGTGCGCCACAAGCATCAAGGTCAAGGTAACTTTATTGTCCCCGAGGGGCAATTGTTTGTACAGCCAGCAGACAGACCTAAGGACAAGACACACAACAATACAGCAAAACATGAAATACCCACAGTATCTAAAACATAATAGTAAATAAATAAATACATTTAAAACAGTACTGGCAAATTGTTTAAAATGGAAATGGAAGTCGGGATAAAAGAGTTTCTGAGTCTATTGGACCTGCATCTGGGCATGGAGTACCTACGGCCTGAGGGAAGTAGCTTAAACTGGCAGGACAAGGGGTGGCTAGGGTCAGCTGGATGGATTGGGCCTTCTTTGCCACTCTGTTGGAGTAGATGTGGGAGAGAGTGGGGAAGTTGATGCCTGCAATCTTGCTACATGTCCTGACGGTACTCTTTAGTTGTTTTTTGTTTTTTATGGTCAGAGAACCAAACCAGCAGATAAAACTGAAGGTTAAAACAGACTCAATAAAACAGCAATAAAACATTCTCATAAAAGTGGGGCCAATGTTAAAATTCCTCAGTTTTCGATAAAAGTACATACGCTGATGGGCTTTGGCACAAACAGCATCAGTGTTTGGTTCAAAAAATAGCTTGCTATCAATTATTGTGCCAAGGTACTTATATTCTTGTACTGTCTCAACAGGTTGGCCATCAATGATAGATAAGAGGGGGGGCACTATTTCCTAAAATCAATAATTAATTCTTTAGTCCTGGAGACATTTATGTTTAAAAAGCTTACACCAATCATTAAAATCCTTCACTATTGGTCCATGGTCAATCATACTTTCATTAAGAAGAGACACAATGACAGAGTCATCTGCAAATTTAAAAACCTGTCTTCCATCATATTGTGAACGGCATTCATTTGTGTATAAAACAAAGAGTAGAGAGGAGAGGACACATCCTTGGGGGGAGCCAGTAGAAGATTAAAGATTGCCAGATAAAACACCATTAACTTTAACCCTTTGGGATCTGGAGGTTAAAAAGTCAACTAGCCAGGCTATTAGCCCTGGGTTGATGTTGTGTGTCTTTAAACGTCTGTCTGCTAAAATGTGGAGTTGAATACAGTTAAAAGCTGATGAAAAATCAATAAATAGTAGTTCAAAAGTACAAATTGCTTTGCCCCTTCCAGGTGGTTAAAAACTGTGTTGAGCAGGCTGCCCGTAGCATCCTCACAGCATGACCACAGACCTGTAGAGCCTACGAATGTTTAAGTGACTTTTCCAACATTTCTCTACAAGCACACAAACCAGTGGTTATTAGTCATTTAAGATATCAGTTCCTTTACAGCATTCAATGCTATTCATTTTTCATTCTACTCGGAAAGTGGAAGCTAGTCAGCTTAGCTAATTTTAGCACTGATTCCCATTAGACATACTTTTTGTTGATGTTCTTTCCTGCTGAGTTATTGGAACACTGTAAACCCAGATTTAGTTGTAATTAAACTTTTTAGTGGTCACTACTTATTCTTTCATGTTTTGTGAAAAACAAATCACATTAGTTGTTTTCAGTAATCAGCTTAAGTATGCAGAGGGGCGGGGTCATTTGAACTGTTCTGCGCTGAAGCGGTGCAAAGGCTCATTTGAAAAAAGATATATGTTCTGAACGGTTTCTGTCCTAGTGTGCCTTTATGTTTATATCTGGGTTTAGTTTTGTATGGTTGATTTAGTGTTCATGTTTATCTACATTTATTATTGCACCATGACCGATATCCAGGGGGGTACTGATGGCCTCTGGGCAGTGAGGAAACACTGGAATATATCTTCACAGATTGGAAGTCGTGAGTCTGTCTCTTGTGAGAAGCTCTTTATGCTGCACAGTACATTGGAAAATTTCAATGTTTCATGTTGATTGATGTATCTACTGTTATTTTGGAATACAAGTATTGAATACATTATTCTTAAAACCCTGCTGACACAAAGAAAAAAACAATGTTTATATATACAAATTATTTCTCTAGTATTGATAAGTAGCCTATTTTTTATATTTGAAACATTTCTTTACATGTTTAACTGCATATGCTGATTTTAGACAACATGACTACAGAAAGAAATTATTTATGTTTACTAATGATTTTTAGTAATGACTACTAATGTAAACTTGATTTGTCTACTGCATCAACTTACCGCTCTGTGTTACTGTAATACAACTTGACCTGTTAAGTTTCACCTTGTGTAAAAACTTAAACGGTTTAAGGCAACGGGTTTCCACGCAAATTTCTAGTAAAGTCAACTAGTTCGGGATAACAGTGCAGCTTCCACAAGGTGTTGTGTTCATCTCCCATTACACAAAAGAAAACTTTGTCTATATATCTGTCTGTACATTATTTTTAAAAACACTGCTGAGTTTCAATACTATCACATTTGCATGATAGTTGTTCTCAAGTAAGACTTCACTCTGACCAAACCTCACTTTAGTCTTGTGTTTAATTTAACTAGACTTTACGTCTGTACTTTACTGAGGTCGTCCTGGCTGTCTCCCTTCACTTTGTCTCTAAACACAAACTCTACAGTCAGAAAGCCTGGGGAGGATTGCATCCCCTCAGTTCATTTATGTGTCTGTTTGCTTCCTCCTTAGAGCTAAGTA
This sequence comes from Sander lucioperca, assembly GCF_008315115.2. NCBI lineage: Eukaryota > Metazoa > Chordata > Actinopteri > Perciformes > Percidae > Sander > Sander lucioperca. The sequence goes on along the minus strand of NC_050185.1, from coordinate 12,813,935 downwards.
AAGCAGAAAGCCAGGCTCCCTCCAAACTCAGCCTCCCCTGGTGTGCGACCTCAATTACAGAGGCAAAGAGATTACGGGTCAGAATTAATACCACTCTTAATCTGTACACTCTCCTCTCCAACTCCCTCTATCTGCTCTCACCCACCGTCATAGTGTCTTGATTCAATGCCAGTTTCATTTAATGAACAGAAGATAGGTTGACCACTGGTCTCTTTCTATCACACGTGCACAGACATCCACTTTCTTCACCTCTTCATTTTCACGACACATCACTGATGTTTGTCTGTCCTTCAGTCTCTCAAACACTGTCTGCAGACGTTGTTGTCTGTCCACATTTAAAAACATTATCCTGCAACTTTTAGTGAGTCAACTGAAATCAAACTTTAGCTGTGACTTGCTTGTTAATGGTACCCATAAAAAGTTTCCCTGTGCTACAACTATAATAAATACCATCAGTAACCCCACACACTGCCACCAATACATTAGTCTAGACTTGTTAATTTAGAATTTTATAGTACACATACATAAACTAAACCACCCAGTCACTATGTTACTTAATTTACATGCATATCAAATAGTCTAATATTCTAACATAAATTGTTACCACTGCCATTACATTTGATTTCTTGTCTTGTCTTAATCAACAGTTTTATTTTCATATAAGTTATTACTTCTGCCAAAATTTGTTTGGTCATCTCGACTGTTAGTCACAGTGTTGTCACCTGTCATCCAAGGGAATAAGCTATTGACTGCCATTCGCCAACCGGATATCATGTGCAAATTTGCTTATGAATGACATCATCACATTTATGTACATACAAAATAAGAATTTACAGTAAGAGAGCCGAAATCACTTAACTTGACGCAAGGTTGACAAAGATGGGGCCACAGTTTCTTAAAGTACATTAAAGAAACTTTGTTTGTTTTTGCTATTGCATTGCCTTGTCATGTCGTTTCCTGATTTAGCAAGACATTCCTTGCTTTATGTGTATGTAAAACCCCCAAAATTCTGTGCAAGGTTCCTCTGACTACTTGAACTACTTTACCTACACACAGCCACATGCATTTTGTTATGACACACTGTCAAAACTCCCTAGGCGGTGTTTGGTTTTAGACTCAAGATGAAGATGAATAAAATCAACTTTTTGTGTTTCTAGTCAGTACATGGGTCAACTTCAAAACTGAACAAACTAAACTGAAAACTTAAAAGTGTACAAATATGGCTTTGACAGCAAATTACAATATTACAAATGAGTAAATATATTAATATTATTAAATTCAAATGCCTAACACAGATATCTTAACATTGCCTGGGGTTATTTCAGCAGGGTTTCAGTGAGAAGATACATTTAGAGAGTGTTGCTGCACCGTAAAGACTATGAACGTGTTTATGCAAGTTGGAGGAAATTAATGTTAGTTTTCTCTTTTAAATTGTTACTGTAGGAGCTCAATAAAGTGGAAATTCAATGGTGCATGGGCTGAGAGGCATTAGTTCACTGGCAATTCAAATGATCATTTCCTGGTATTAAAGCTGAGGTCCCTGTACACCGTTCTCTTGTCATCAACATGAAAGTGTCTCTTGTTATACTTCAGGCTATTCCATATAGATGGCTGGATGTTATGGATAGTGCAGCAAAACGTCTGTTGGAGTGCATTTGTGCATTTATGTTAGTGTCTGTGTTTATGATCAGGAGGGTGGAGGGTTGAGAGGGAGGAGAGTAAGAGAGAGGAAGGAGAAAAAACCCACATCTCTTCAAGAAAGGAGGATTTACAGCTTTAAAGCCCACGGCGATATCTTTACCTCTGAGATATCCCATCTCTCCTTCTCCCTCACTCCATTCTTATATCCCTTCATCCCCCCATAATTCTCCACATTCCCAAACAACGCTGTGTTCTCTCCAGCCTATCTGTCTCAGCAGAGACGACCAGAGATGAATCCATTAAGTTGCATAATTTACCCGCAAAGCAAAAGCCTCGGCCATTGTGCATGTTTCAATGAAGAGGAAGTGCTTTTGTGTAAACCTCACCCTACCAGTCTGTAGGCTTTTAAGGTCTGACCACTGGCCCTGGTGTACCCAAAGGGCTAAAGAATCAGCTGACATCTGCCCTGAGATGACTTTTAATGCTATCAAGTAAAAAAAAAAAAAAAACTCACACATGAAAATGCATTTAAGCTCCAACATGTATCTTTTCTGGTAAGATTTTCTAATGGGTGTCTTGGTAAGTGTCTTTGGTTAAAGCTATTTGCAGTATAATATTGTGGATCTGTGGGTTTGTGTACCAATATATTTGGAAGACATAGGGCTGTCATGTCGGTCTAACAAAAGTAAGTGCTGTGACATCATCAGAGACACACCCTGGTTGGCATTTATAATGTCATAACAGTCAGGGTTAGCAGTGTGTTTGTGTGTATGTCCATTTATATGTGTGCATGTTTCAGTTGTATGAATATGAGCACTTTACATTTTAAGGTGGATTTTAAACCTCAAGGTGAAATACAACCAAGAGAGAGTCGACTGTTTTAAGTCTTAAGACTTAAGACTTAGAGTTTACAGCCATACTAATGACACTGTAAGGCTGTAATCAGGTGCAGCGGTGCTTTGAGCTAAATGCTCACATCAGCTCAACAACAACAATGCTGACATGTTTAGCAGGTAAAATGTTCACCATGTTCACCATTAGTGAACATGCCATTAGTTTTGTATTTGGTCATAAACCGAAGTATTGAACAAATTAAAATGAAAAAAAAAGACATGACAAGTCAAGAGAGAAAATCAACAACAAAAGCATAGAAATACAGATAATCTAATATAAAGGTATTAACAGGAAGACTAAAGTCCATGGGGCCATGAATATCTGAACCAAATTTAATGGCAATACATCCAATAGTTGTTGAGACATTTCAGCCTGGACCAAAGTGGTGGACCAATAGACCATCAGATTTACAGACAGATTTTTGCCATGCTCAGAGCCATTGCACTAGTTAAAAACACAATCAAAGGAGACACTGACAAGGTTTTAATTTTAAGTTTATTTAAGTAGATTATAAAATTATATGAAATGTAATCGCTTCAATACGTTTTTTGGAAAGTCGTTACAGCGGCTTTGCAGAGTTTTATTTTATTAATGTATCCAAAAGCAGTGTGGTCACACATGAGTAATGAAAATATATAATCTACTCATTTTGGAGTTTCTAAGCCAACAGGTGTTTACAAGGCAGTGAAAATAAATGCAAGATCAAATGAAAAACACCGACTTCATCATGCATGGTTATATATTCAGAGCAGGTTTTCAAGTATCTAATGAAAGTGGCTGTTGGCTAAATAGAGAACTTGATTTTATAACTTGCGGAGATGATAACAGTGCAGCATAAAAAACAATTGAGTGTGAAATTCTGTTGGCCTATAAAATTACTGGCTAAAGCTCCTTATTCATCGTTAGTAGTTCAGCTTCTGATTTTAACTGTTTATGACATTGTGGCTTCAAGCAATATTCAGTTGTGACTAACGTTGATTTGACTTTGGTATTGAAAGGGAATATGAAAGTGAAATAGTTTAAAATGCCAATCAAAAGTTGTAAATTAGTGAACCTATTATATACCAACCAACACTTTTTGTTAATTGTGAGGTCATTAAATTGACTTTTATTCATTCCATGAAGGCATACCCTAACCTGAACCAGAACTGCTACTTGCCTTCTTGCCAACAAATAAGAATTACATTCCTATAATGTTGTTGGACTCATGACGGATAGTTGTGTGTTTTCTTTTTTTAAGGATAAAAAAAATCATTGCAGATATATATTTTTTTATTCCATGCATTCTTCTCAGTAAGGGACCGTTCGGTATTTACGGAATGGACCACCGGAGGAAAATAGGGGAGGGTCATGTCTTTTTATATTTTGCTGAGGGGAGGGTCATCCAACATTTTTTAGTCTGGGTGGGGGGGTCAACCAACTTTTTTATTCATGAAAAGAGCAACATTTCAAAGTGGCTTGTTTGGTGCATATTTATCCATGTAGCTCTCAGTCTCGGCCCCCTAGCAGATGGTCTGACCCCATACACGGAGTTTGCTGGGGGGGGCAGGAGGAGCACTGCTCCCCTGGTGGCTCAAACAGGTAATTGTATTGTTTAAAAAAATAGTAGAATAATTACATCTGGCCTGACCAGATATTAAATAAATATCTTAAATAACACAAAACAACTAAATGGTGGTAGGTAATACATCTGATTTCATATACTGCTTTGGTAAAAAAAAATATTACCTGGCTGACGATGGGAGCAGCAGGACGCAAAAAACGAAAGTTACTGTTGCACTAGTCTGGACATCTTGCCGTGCCACCCTTGCAATAAAGGTTTCCTAAATGCCATGTATATAAGTACGATGTCAGCTTACTAATTGATTGCAGGTTTTGTGTAGATTTGGACTTGTACACGTTTATTCCACTTTGTTTAAACAGCGAAGTGGAGAGACCTCGTTCACCTGTTTGGAGATGGCTGGTGAATGTGACAGACTTTATCAGAGGTTTTATACAACATTTTCACATTTGCAGTAGTATTCCCCAAGACCTGTGAACAGACTTTGATGTGTAAAATCGTTGCACTTCTCACTGAACTGTCATGTCCTCAGATGGGAGTTGAGTCCTCACAATGTGACAGTGTGAAGAAGCTTTTGTCCCCATAATGAAGTTAATACATGAAACACACACACACCACTTCAAATCAGCCCCCTCTGCTTTTGATTTATTAAGGCCTGTCATATAAAGTTGTTCATAGAAGACATGTTGAAAACCCGACATGCATGCTGAATCTTTCTAGTTATTGTGTCTACCTAAACACGCTGAGTTTCATTGGATGAAATTGTAAACAAGGCTTTGATTCTGGTCACATTCTGTATGCTGCAAACAAATTGAGTGTTCTGATTCAGGAGCAAATCATGTTTTTTAATTTTATTTGTGGCTCAACAGAGTGGTTGCTGCCACTTTTATGCCAGCACTTCATTATGGCTATGTTTTATATTCCTAGGCCACCTCTCTGGCTTCAACACTGTGCATCCTGGAGCATGAAGGTTTAACAGTGCAAAGCTCTCACTCATCACCTTTTATGCTTACGCTGACAGGCCTGCCCTGTCCACTGGCAGACTTATTCATTGGCAGTGTTTTATCATTAAGGCCTTTCTTGTTCTCGAGACATACATCAAACACTTCATCTTCATTTTTCTCCTGCTCCTACCTCGCACTTTCTATCTCCCCTCTCTTCAAGCGAACACATCATGCCTGTACATTGTTGTGGAGTATGCAGATGATGAGATATAATGATATACAGTCACTAGGAACTAAATACAAATGCAATCATGGTAAAGAATAACTACTACTGTTTAAATATTACGTAAAAATTGTCATTCTTTTTTCTTTTTTTCTTTCTTTTTTTATCAGAACACATGCAAAATCACCACCTCAAGCTCGAGACTCATGAATACATTTTGAAGCACATTATTGCTTCTCCTAATAAGGTTCTGATAGTTATTCAGTGGACGCAGGGCTTCACCCCCCACCACCTTCTCTCTCTGGAGTATCACTGCTGCCAGCCTCTCTGGGCCTCTTCTCTCCATCTGTTGCCTCGTGTCTCTCATTATGTTCTCTCTCACGGAAACATTTCCTCCAACACCCCATCAACCAACACTCCCTCCAAAATCCCTCTCCTTCCTGCTTTTTGCTTATTACAAGTTCTGCAAATATGCTAGCCTGCATTTGTCTGTAATACGCTAAGGCATTCGTTTCACCTTGTCCTTTTTCCTCCTTCTTTTCAGTTCCTTAAAGGTCTGTGTGCAATTGCTTCTCACTTTTGCAAAAAAAAGTGTCTGCAGCTTTCCCTCATTCTCCCATGCGCCCATTTTTTTTCAGTCTTTGTGTTTGATAGAGTCTGTGGGAATTGCTTCCTCTCATCATTGTGTTCCTCCTCTAGGTGGCTTTACTTATTCAACCAGCAGCTGTGTTTTGTAGAGACTCATCTCCCCCTCGCTGTCTTTCTCTCCCCCTCTGTGTTATATCATCATATCTATCATATCTGCACCCAAACATTTCCATGTAGTTACATGAAATGGTCAATATTACTGTAAAGCTTGGATTACTTTTCTTCTGGTCTTCAACAAACTTATTTGCACTAGTTTTACAATGTGCTAAATGGAAATGAGCAATTATTGAGATGTACAAGCTCTTACTTATAACATGTTATGCTTCCCTTTACTGAAAGAGTGGTGCAATGAGGATACATCCCATAATAAAGCAAATGGGTTATAAAATGTAACTGTTTGACATTTTAAAAACATGACTAGATAATGCTAACAACCTTCAAAGCTAACAAACCTCTGTAGTCTGTCTGTGCAATTTGCAATTTGATTGCAGAGAATGTAAGGTCATATTTAATACTCCAGAATAAGTGCATTTTAATGTCATTTGAAGAATAGAAAAAAAACAGACAACAAAATATTTTTATATTAGTCCTTTAAAGGGGCTGTACTTGACATTCAGAACATTGATGTGAAGCAGTTAACAACTATTTGCTATGTAGAGATATATTGAAGTAATGGCGCCCTGAGCAGATAATGAAGTCACACACACTCCCTATGTGTGTGTTGTAATCTGAGCTTCTCTGTTCTTTGTTTTGATGGCCGGTAAGGCCACGCGTGCATGTGTGCCTGCGTCGGTATCAGACGCCAAGTGCTGTGACAAAGCGTCAGTATTTGACGAGTTGGGGAATGGTCTGTGAGAGCCATGTGGAAGAAATCCCAGATTACATTTTTTTTCGATTGCTAAACGATAGTGGGCACAACTGAAGCCCCATGGGGAAAACTCAAACTACAGTCTGCACTACCAACAGTCACCTGAACTAAACAGTTCACATCACCTGCAAAACTCATTCCAAGCAACACAACTCTTAACACATGTCTCAAAACAGGCTCAGTGCAGCCAAACACTATGAACAATCCTCACTGAGATAACACACACTGTCACTCAGAACACACTGAGAGTAAAAAGACTAGCATCAAACACCAATACAGACAACTTTTCATCTTTACAGTTTGAACAATTTGAGTGACTTCACACTACTCAATAGTTTCTTTAAAGAAAAGATATAGATTTTATAATATATCAATTTTTACGTAAGGTAAACAAGAAGGAATGAAAAGCAGAAGTTTGCTTCAATATAGTATTTTGTCTCTATTAATTTATGGAATTACTGGAAAAAAAAAACTAAAGGTACATAACAGTAACAAAGAATAGTGTGACTAATCTTGCCTCTCTCCAGTATCATGCGGCAAGTTTTCTTCATCACATTGGATGTCTGCATCATCTCTAAATACTAATGAATGTGGTGTTTCCATTGCTTTCACTACTATTACTTTCTGAAAAACAGTAAGAACACCGTTTTATGGTGTTTTTAAAAAAAAAAATGTATAGCTGTGTATGTAACCTCAGACATCTTACCTGGACATATTGGTATCGCTGCTCTTTTACCTGTTTCTCTCAAACGGTACAGTGTATAATTGTTTCATTCTGATTTGGTGTTTGTATCCAAAAACGGCTTTCTGAGCTTTCTCTATATAAATACCGTATATGTTCACTAACTAGTCTAAAACAAGTCACCTGCTTAGGCTTTCAGCTAAAATTGCAATCAGCAGTGTTTGATAGGCACCAGACTGAAATCTATTCTGTTTTGAATGTGTGGTTAACAGTTTTGACAGCAGTGTGTTAGCATTTGAACAAAGTGCTGTAAATCCGCAGTGTTGTGCACATTGTGGTTAAAGCCATGGGATAAGTGTGTAGCGTTTTGAAAACTGTGTTCAAGCTATGAAAAATGAACTAGAGATTGGTCCACATGAACTGCTGCTAGAGTTTTGCACGTGTCTCCAGTGGTGCCCACTGTCGTTTAGCAATCAAAACAAACTGTAAATGTTTTCAGTATTTCGAGTAAAACACCTACGTAATTCTTAAACATTTTTAAACTCAAAGAGTGTTGGTTCCCAGGGCCGTGCAGAGACCTTTTGAGGGGCAGGGGCTCAAATTCAAAAAAGGGAATATGGAACAAGATTTGCTAACAATATACAGTATGTCATCTTTATTTTAAAAACTGTATATTTTAACATAATACTAAATCCACAGTACTGTATACCTCAAAATGAAATATGGAGCCTTCGACTACATTCACACAAATATATCAAAAAAATGCAACTGTTGCTGCAAAATGTAATCTTACATACAGTATCCAAACTGTATATAGAAAGTGCAATATGAAATGTTACATAATACTAAATCCACAATACTGTATACCTCAAAATGAAATATAGAGCCTTACATTAGACTACATTCACACAAATACAAGATAACAAGATATCAAACCAGAAACAGTTTAATTGTAGCCTATAACTGCAACCTGAGCTGACTATCAGATTTCTGTAGCAGTGGGCTAGTAGGCTTTGAATCAGAAAGGGATTTGCAAAGGTATGCAGCATGTTTCAGATTATTTTCTCAAAATATAAGGATGTCCTTTATTAAGTCAAAATGTATAGACCACCAACCTACACCGTAGACTACAAATAACCTAAGCTAATTTCCCAAAGAAGTGACATGTTCTTTTAAGTGGGCTGCTGGTTGAGAGGCAGAAAGCAGACACACACACACACACACACACACACACACACACACACACACACACACACACACACACACACACACACACACACACACACACACACTTCTGTTAACCTACAGAGAACTGCTGCAACCCACACACACACCTGTTAACCTACAGATAACTGCTGCTGCTGCTGCACACACACACACACACACACACACACACACACACACACACACACACACACACACACACACACTTCTGTTAACCTACAGAGAACTGCTGCTGTCTTCTCTTGTGTATCAGAGAATGAAACGGGGCGCTATGAGGCTATCACACGATGAGCAGCTCGTGCAGTTACCACGAAATGTCACTACTTCAAAGTTAGCTGCCTGCTGGCTGTTTTAATCCTGGAGGAGACTCATTATGTAGCGGCAGCGACTAGAGGCCTTTATAACAAACCAAATGTGCATGCATGCATTCTCATTCACTTCAAAAGCACCTTACCTGCACTTCAACTTTCTCTCGCTCTTGCTGGCCGCGCCGCCGACGGATGGCATGGACTCACTTGTATCTAAGTGGCGCGTCTGGCAGGAAGCCTGGTCATCATGTGATATGAAGGTTTAGGTCGTTTTATCTAGCGAATTATTATTGTTAAATATTATTCTTAAACGGACCACTTATCGGCCATCGTCAAAGAAAAAAGGTATAACAAAAATCTGGACAAAAAAAGGGCACTTTGGCCTTGAGGGGCAAAAGGGGCAGGTGCTCAAGCACCCATAGCCCCCCCCCCCCCTCTGCACGTGCATGTTGGTTCCTCACAACAGCTTAAACATGCATAAATTTGTTTTTGACCTATCTATGATTTGTGCTGTTTTAATATCTACCAAGTGCCTGGATTTTAGAGCCTTTCATTTAATGAACAGTGGAATAGATGGTTATTAATAAGTTGTTTTGTTTAGAATTAATACAGGCCCTTTTAAAATAATGATAAATTGTTTACATAATTTAAATGTGGTTTCCAGCATTATTCATTTGCTATGATCTCTCCCAAAAAATGGATTTCAGGCACAATTGCAACATCACACTTTTGAAAACTTTAGAAGTTCTCTTTGTGTGGTTAGTTGAAGATATCTTCTTCAACCATGAAATGCTACTATATTACCGTAATAGAAAACTGTTTATGCAAATCTGGTGCAGCAAGAGCTCTACGTTTTACATAAAATATGCAATAATAGTGTTACTGTAATTATTAGTCGTAAAGCCTTTAGTTTTAAAGTAGCTGAATGGTTGATCAAGTGGAAAGCCTTTTACACTTCACACACAAAATAAACAACAAAGGCAAATAAGGGGCCCTGTGTGAATGAACTGGTTATTCAGGGTTGTGTGTGTGTGTGTGTGTGTGTGTGTGTGTGTGTGTGTGTGTGTGTGTGTGTGTGTGTGTGTGTGTGCGTGCGTGCGTGCGTGCGTGCGTGCGTGCATGTGTGTGTGTGTGTGTGTGTGTGTGTGTGTCAGGGGGTTGGAGGCCACTTCTCTTAATTATAGTGGGCCTGACACAACTGAATATAATGACGCATCATCCCTCATCAAAATCAGAGTAGTGGTGTCTGAAATGTCACCTAAGATATCAGGTTTGATAGATGTGTTGAGGACATATTTGGTCCACATATAGTCAGCTTCTCATTAAAGGAATGCTCCACTATTTTTACACCATTATCTCTGTGTTTGTAATGGTCGAGGTAATGACAATGGTAAGTATGTCAAATGTGCCTGTACTACGGTGGTGACCAATCCAGAGCAGGTCTATAGTTCATACATACCTGTACATGCTGAAAAAGTGGGGGTACAATTCTAAAGGAACCTGTAATATCTTCACTATTTATGTCAACCCGTGCACCTACAGTGTAAAGACAAAAACTAGAATATTCCACTCAGCTTAAATGTGGACAGAGAAGAGTTTAGGGAGATCATGAAGTGCAACCTTAAATGCTAAACAGCAGATTCAGAAGTTAAAGCCTTCCTTGTGTGGCTTTGTATTGGCAAGGAAGATAAACCTATCCAAACTAATTGAAAAGTTTAAGTGTACGAAGGTAAAACGTAAAATGAATCTGACAGCATTAAAGTCTAAGGATTAAGTAGCCAGAGCTGCAGGACTGTTTCAGCAGGATGCAAATGAAACCGAAGAGACACAGCCAATGGGCACAGTCAGAGCTCAGACATGATGGGATATTGTAGGGCAGGTGCAACATGGGCCACGGGGCCATCAGGGAAAAGAAATGCTTTTGGAACAAATAGAGGAGGAGGCAGCGAGGCTTGTCAAATGAAACTCTTAGGCAAAGCAGGGTCAGAGGCTAAACTGTGAGGACATGAAGAAACTCAGCTGGATGGAGCTGTGGAGAATGATGCATCTGGATAAAACCAAACCTGTTCTCAGGTCAGTCTTTCTGTATACCAATTACAATATCTTCCCATGTCTCATGAAAGCACTCAAAGCACTTCATTTAATTAATTTAATTCATGATCAGCTACCATCTTTAAATCTGCTCAATTAATAGTAATAGCCCCTCATCCTCTTCTTCTTTCCTATAGAGAGATATCAAAACACCCCTGGATCCTTTGCCAAAGCCTTCCACACAAAGCCGCCAAACTTCATGCTGACATCACTGAAAACTATCCAGTACAGCATAGATTCAATGACCTGTGTCATTGCAGCTATAGCCTATATGGTCAATAAAATCAGATTGGCCCTCAGGTTATAAATGTACTATTATCACAAAGTTCCGATTTATGACATGGTCACATAATCATTCCATGGTAGATGAACACAATGTTCACATAAATTTGTGTCCACAAAACAAGATCTGCATTCCAGAGTTCTCAGGAAAACTCATTTCACAAATCGTGTTGACTTTAGCAGCCGTGTATTGCAGCCTGGCAGACCTAGAGTTGCAACATTGTCACTGTTACTGGATATTTAGCACTATAGGGCAGTGTTTATATTTATAGCAACTACAGTGAGAGTTACACCTGCCCATGTGGATGGAACAAACTGTGTAAATTGTTACTTTTTCAAACATTTAGGCCATCAGCAGTCTGCAGTGCATTCAATGAAGAATTGTAATTGCAAGCATTTGCATATGTTTGTGTTGTGTTGTGTGCACAGAAAGAAGAGGGCTACAGTATGTCATCTTTGCAAACAGTGGCAATTGGAGAGGCAGCGTTTGATAAATAAATATCAGTGCAGAGTTCAAGAGTCAGAGACATAAATGACAGCTCTATAGTCAACACTTGCAGTTAGGATGCTAATTAAGCATTTATTTAAAATGTATCAAATAAACTGCAAACTGCTAAGATACACCTGGATAAAATGTTGTTTTCCCAAAGTCATTTTTTAGAAAACAACAACAAAAGCCAAAGTGTAAAAACCAAAAACGTTTTATTAGGGGTTTTGTGCTGGACTATAAGTTGACTACTTGGATGGAAAATTGTTGTTTTTACACTTTTTGTGTGGATTAAATTTGATCTTTAAAGATGCTGGTAGGCAGAAGTTACCTTTGTAAAAGCCAGGCTAGCTGTTTTCCAGTTTCCAGTCTTTGTGCTAAGCTAAGCTAACCATAACCACCATGTTGAACTGTTCCTTTAATGTATTAGGTTTATGTGATGTTACCTGCACAGGTCAATACAATAGTTTTTTTTTTTTTAAATCTATCTACACAAAAACATAGCAATCAGTAAAATCTCTGTAGAAGTGAAGAGATGGTCATTGGCTGGGAACATGAATTAAATGTCATGTTCTTTTTTGTGAGTGAATTATGGAGAGGGGTAAATGCTGGGAGGTTATTAAGAAGTCCAAAAAGAAGTAAGAAAACATGCCAACTTATTATAAAAAGGAACAGCAATAGACATCTTCAACCTGTCTGATTTAGAAATCTAAATAGCAAAAGTTAGCCATGAACAAGTTAAAGTGGGAGGTAAGAGACATGTCTTGATAGGTGGATTACAAGCACAATGACATTTGAGCTCCAAAACAGCAACATACACATGTTGAGATTCTAGTGATTCCATTCATTCTCGCGATGCTTACTGTTACCCACACCGATTATCATTTCATCCCTGACCTCAACCCTTTAACCCTTAACCTAATCATTCTTATCACATAAAACCAAGTCTGAGCCCTAAAATAATGGTTTGAATGGAGGAAATTCCCACTGGACCAACAACGTAATGTGCACCACACAGACGGAGACTCATGCAATATTCAAAAGGGAAACATTGAGACTGAAATACTTTTGTTCCCTCTGTTGCACCAGACTTTATCATATCAAGGAGGGATGTGCCAGTGCCAAACAACAAACAGTATTTAATTGAGCTCATCAGCCTGAAATCATCACACAACAAAAGCCTTAGATTGATGATTTGGACATTACATGGCTGCCATATCAGGCCTGTTCCACCGCTGCGTCTGAGGCTTCATTCATTGGTGTAATAAGATAAAGTGCTCTGTAACAACTCAGTCAGTAAGACTTGGGAGAGGCGTGGATAATGAAAAGAAAGAACGAGATGAACACATTTTGTTGACAGAGATGAGGACGACCTAATGGAAAATACAGACTGTGTGGAGCTGAAACATTATACTGGTAGAACAATAACTACGGACACTTTCTTGTTGTCACATAGGAGGTGAAAATAGACCTGGTCCTGCAGTAAGTAGCAAATAAACCCCTTTTCAAAACACAAAATTGTAACAATGCAAGGTTGTTTTGCTTTGATTCCTGTAGATTGCTTTTTTTTTTCATTTTACTGCAGTGTTTAAAATGCTTTATTTGATGTAATTTCTAAACAGTAGAGAAGCAGAACCATGGCAGTACAAATCGTTGTCATATATCATACTTCTATGGAGGTTCATATTCCCACTCAATTTGACTCACAGTAAATACTTTAAATTACTTTGAAAGTATAAGGTAACACATGAATTATCATGAATTCACACGACTTCATGAATCAAAAAGCATGAACTCATTCATGTAATGAACTCTCAGTCATGCTCTAGGATTAATAGTATCTCATGCATGACTTAGTGTAGGAACAATAAGTTAATTAATGCATCGATTAAGGTGTTTCAATCATCATGATTTTTTAATTTATTGATGATGTTCATGTCTTCTTCATTGGTAGTCTGTAATTAAAGTGTCAGGCTAAAAGACTGAATTGTAGTGTTGTAATCATGATTAACCAAACATTACTTCTTCATTACTTCATCATTTTTGTGGCTCTTCAAATAAACTGCTGACATGGTCCATCTTTACCTTTGGCAAATAAGATATGATTTTGTAAGGCACCATCAAAACAGAGGCAACAAAACACAACAACAGTCAGCTGTTGCCCTCAGACCACTATCACAACATTCACCTCAATGTAAAAGCAATGCAGTACCCCTGTGGCAAAGATCCATCTGCAGACTAAAAGTCTGATGTCGAGTTGCAGCACATTATAGTAACAGAAAATGGCCTCAATTCCCTGAAGAAGACAAAGTCATGTCGAAACATTGGTGGTCTTTCCTCACAACAGAAAATGTCCAACATGCTCTATCACAATTAAAAACATCCAAAAATACGAGCACTGTTCACATCAAAAACTGAGCTGAAATGAGGTTCTTTTGACAATAAATCCAGCGCTGATTAGTTTACCCTTTCTGGTTCGAGGTGTACTAATCAGTGAAATCATCCACTCTTGTGTTTTATGATAATGAAAGCCCGCAGACACTTGACCAGGCGTTGTCCCTGCTTTACTATCATAACTCATTTTAATTTTCCACATTGAAGACCATGTTTGAAATTTTCTTTTCAGTGTTTGTTGAAACCAATTGATGAATAAAAATTGTAGGCCTACTCTTAGGCCAGTTAGTCATTAGCCATTAGTCTGCATTGTCTTAGAATGAGTGCATTTATTTACAATACTGTTACCAGGAAATAGACCCCCACACAACAGTGGTGCCATGGAGTTTGCTTCAAGAAACAATCATTCCATTTTCAATTATACCCAAGAAACAAGGTCACGGATGTGTACGCCTATTCTTAGTTATCCAGTCCAAACAACATAATGCCTGACTCAAGCCTGCGCCAAGAAACTGAGATGTACAACGTCTTATAACCTTTGTGAATGGAAAGGTCCAGCCCTGTTTCAGCTGCCTGGGTGCAAACTGTAGCAGGAGGATAACACAGTGTAGGCAACACCGATTGTTTTCGTTTTTCTCGCTACTGACAGCACTCCAAATTTACAAAAACAGAGCTACATATTGAAATCGACCGTAATTCTCCTTTAAGACTTGTGCTTTTGTTAACTTTTTATGTAAATCTTGTTTATGTTTACTCAGTGACACATGCCTGTGTATCTGTGTGGAGACAAGTTATTGGGAAAACACAAGAAAAGCACACAACACTAGAAACTAGAGAGAAACTAATTGGGTGATCTGATTAGACTGTGGAGTTTCTTGCTGCACAAATTATCATATTAATAAGAAAACCTAATTTACCTTTGTGCGTTAAGATTCTGAGTTCATGCCTGGGTTCATATTAATGCATAACAAGTAATATATGGAGCCAAGTACTGTATGTTGACATAGGATTATCTTCAAAATGAGTGCACTGATTTAATTAATTATTAGCCACATTACCATAACTGCTTATCTTTTATGAGGACGGTGCTGGGATATTAGGCAGCACAAGAGCCTCCTGGGGCGGCACAGTGGCTCAGTTGTGATTACTATCTTGTCACAGAAAGAAGCTCCTGAGTTTGAACCCAAACAGAGCTTTACTGTGTGAGTTCTCTCCTGTGTTTGCTCCTGTTTTTCTCACACCCCAAAATTAAATTGGTCAGCCAGTCGTAGGCTACTGCTGGTGTTGCCCTTAAAGGATCATATCAGTGTGTTTAAGTAAATTTTGTGTACTTTACATTTTTGGTGATCAATTTCAAAAGGATGCAATATGGTTTCTAGACTTTGTTTTAATGTATTTTTTGTTTTTTGTTTTATTATACAGCTTTTGGTTTCCATTCATTTTACTGAAGTTTAAAATTTAATTTGCACGTTTGTGAATCCGCATTAATTACAATAATTTAACTTTAACAAACTGCAGCCAGAAATAATGACTGTCACAGCAGGGATGGAAAGATTTGTCACTGTAAATAAAGCTCAAAATGCTTAGATATCTCAACTCAGCACAGAGTCACAAAAAAGTCTAAAATTAGACTGAATGGCACCTACTAATTGGCTTCATGGTTTCATGGAGAGAAGCTAACTGTCTGTCCCACACCTGAATGCATCATCTGTTGGAAAAATGCAGCAAAGTCGCTCAATAAGTTCCAAATACATCTTAAAACAAAGCAAATTAATACCTAAAGCTACGAAGGGGTGCCGTGGTTTAAGAAAGTTGGGAACCACTGCCATAAAGCTACACTGTTAGCGTGAATATCAATCAGCTCTGAAAACATGTGCAATAAGTAACAGTGTGCATCGTGAATAGGCCTTTTTTTCACAGAAGACATTTTGACATGCCACTGTAAAATCAAAGGTGTAAATAATAAACTTCATTTTCAGGGCCCTGGTATTCATTTTCACACAGAGAAATAAATATAAAACAAAGATTCCTGGAATTATAGAACAAGCTCTTCCTGACAGCAGCTATAGCACCATTGTTTGCAAAATGTTAAGTTGGAATTTTAAGTTACGGTTAGTAGTAATATAGCTAAAACATGTAAACCATTGATATGGTTTTTTAAGTCCCACTGCTACTGGATAGATAAAATGCAGAAGATAATTTTCCTCAGGGGGATTAATAAAGCATAACTTTACTTTGTAGACAGTTGGCTGAATTGCGACATTAAAAACAAAGGCCCAGTGCTCTCATGCTGTATTTTTTTTATAATTAAAGTGCAGGCTGAAGCCAGTTTCCATTATAGCCTCTTTTTTCCTCTCAAAATCATTCCACTGTAGCTTGTTCCTGCCACACTGCTGTCATGTTGGATGTAGAAGCCCCAAGACCCTGTAATCACCTACATCAGTCAGAAGTAAAATATAAACATGAGAGTCCTGGCTCTGTCCAAAGGGGCTGTGAGCCAGGGAAAACCACTGACTTCCCTTACTTACAGTTTTTTGACCATTCAGTTTTTAATTAAAGCAAATTAAAGTCCAAATAGTATTGAAGCTGTATATTTCAGCATGTATTTAAAAATTCGACAACAGTGTTCAATTCCCCAATTTGCACTAAAATGGACATTTAACTTGTCTGCAACACTTCCAATATAATCAGGAGTAATCAGCCTTTTCAACAACAACAAAGTTAAAATGTTCAATGTCTATACCCAGCAGTCTTTTCTTGGTCATTTAAAGGCACATGTTTTTTGTCAGACGTGGAAATTTCCAATGTGACTTTTATTCTTCTTTTACCAAATCGGCACACTGTTCCGCTATGTCACAACATTACACAGTTATAACACATTACAGTCAGAATTATTTGGCATGTTGGATATGTCTTTAAAAGAAAGTTAGCATGTAAAACATAGCACTGTACAGTCGCTCAACTGAATTTTCAAGATACAATCTAAAAACGGTCTAATTTCAGAAATATTCACATATCTTCTTAAAGACTTTTGATTTATGGATGAATAAGCTTTTTTTTCTTTAAAACTCCTTAAATCATCAAAAGAATCAATCAATATTTAATGCAAATGTTTACTTTACATAGTTTACAAATATAAACAAACCTACTGAGAGTGAAAATACATGTAAACTCACATTCAGTCATTAAGGCCAAAGCGCACTGGATGCAATTATTGACACTGGATGCTGTTCATTTGATGCTTTATGAATAAGCAGCATCACAGACACTGCACTGTGACGGGTTATGTTTATTTAGCATGTTTATCTATCAATGCGTCTGGTTCATGTGGTTACCAGCTGGTTGTCCAGCCAGACTTATGTTATTTTTTTGTACTTGCTAAGCTTGCAGTCACACTTCAGTGCTTTGTTAACTGGCCTTTTCCTCATCAACTTCTTGGCTTTCTGTAGCCAAACTCTCAAAAAAAACAGCATGATGTCATTTTGCCCCGAGGTGAGTAACAGCCACTGCAGGTCTACTAACCTTACAGTCCTACTTTTACTTCTAAAAATCCAAACCCAAGTTTGAAGTAGTCATGGACCTGCATTTGCAAAAGCATGGCTTATAGGCTTCCAGTGCGTGTTCTGCCTTTATGTCTGTTCTTTAAAAGTCTTTATGTCAATTAATCATTGTGTAAACAAGTCCAGTAGTGGGGGCAAAAGGTGGTGGCATCATACTGCCTCCTCAAGTGATATTCAAACACCCAAAAATTATTTTTTTGATATGTCTTTGGACATTTTCCATTTTATATATAACATTTTTTCAATATAACAACAATGATTTGATGGTAGTTTGTTATTAGAGACAACATAAGACAATATAAGACATTTTCCTTGCAGAACTCAGACAGGTTGTTTCTTGCAAAGTCATCCTCAAATTAGACAAGTTTATCCCTCTACATAAACTTCACTATACTTCTCTTTACCTACCCCCCT
Organism: Sander lucioperca; assembly: GCF_008315115.2. Taxonomy (NCBI): domain Eukaryota; kingdom Metazoa; phylum Chordata; class Actinopteri; order Perciformes; family Percidae; genus Sander; species Sander lucioperca. The sequence continues at coordinate 12,795,714 of NC_050185.1, read as the reverse complement.
GCAGCTGTGTAATTTCACAAGAAAATGAGCCATAAGAGAAAAAAATCATTAACATCAGCAAAAGCTATTTCAGGCAGAGAGAATGGCTCAATGTGCTGCTCAATGATCGGCGCAGCCAGCAGGCTTTACAACATCCTGTGTCCATCCCTTTCTCCGCATCTCACTCTCACAACATATACAGCAAATGATGGGCATGGAGGACTAAAAACACACCTCCTGAGGATAAGAAAAAAGTGAGAGGGTATGACAGCAGTAAATTGGTTATTTCCTCCCGTGAGCCTTACTCCAGACTTTCTCTGCATGCTGAGCAATTTGAATTGTGCTGTAATTGCTCATGTTGCTTTTCTCATTCCTACAATAGAATTTGATCTCATTACTTTTGCCTATGGTTGAATTCTCAGTCACTCACCCTGGTAGGAATAATACCAAGTGGGGTGTTAACAAAAGAAGCAGAGCAGAGTGACTGTTGCACTCTGATTTTTGGCGCACAATTAAGAAGAAGGCAAAGGATCTCTCATTCATAATGTATGTGACAACACATTTGGTTTATCTTATCACTTTTTTAAACAATTGTTAAAAGTTTTTCCTTCTTCAATGGTACAAAGCAGTTTAAGTGTGGGGCAGTTTATTATTAGCTTGTTGTAAAGTGGATTATCTTACTCAACCATATGAAGCAGGGAGAGGAAAAGCCAAAGGGGCCAACAGAGAAACGGATGTGACATGAGTCATGAAATAGAAATCAAAAGCCGTGCTCCAGCCTGGTTGCAGTGGAGTAGACTGGTTATGGTGTGTATAGTGGATGTGGCCTTGGGCGATGTGCTTCTTGTTAAAAGAGGGGATGTACTTTGAGTTTGAAGCACGCTCAAGATAGAGTATTTGCCCAGACAGCATTTTCTAAATTCACCCATGCACTCATATAGCTGCTCACGTTGTTCCCTACATTTCATAGGAGAGGACTAGAGCAAAGACGTGGCAGATACTGCGGGACTACTGATATCTTTTAACTCTTGAGGAGACAGTCATTAAAGTCTTAAGTTTTAAAAATGAAAAAAAAGAAGGAAATTGGGCATTTCATTCATGGAAATGTCCTTTGTGGCTCATTCTGAGTGCTGTGATAGATTTGAAAGTGGTAGCGAGTGTAAAATATGAGCGAAGAATGAGATGGAGGCTTCAGTATCTCCAACACTCCCAGTCCAGGATGAGCGTAGGCAGCAGCAGTAATGTTAACACGGGTACTGCTCGGCTAGCTGCTCCGCGTTTACTTCCTCGAGCCCCCGATTCAGTGTTAGAGTCCTTCTCAGAATATGGTGGGATGATGTTGAATTCCTCGCTTTCTTCCTCCGCCTGCTCCTCTTCCTCACTGTCCTCCATCTGTAAAAGCAGGGGAAAGAGTGATTCCTCCAATTAACACAAGTGGTGGAGCATGGAGGGAAGAGAAAGGTCCACATCAATGCAGAATTTAAAACTGCAAAGGAAAATATCCTAAAGCTGCAGCCAAAACAACCAGAAAGATATTATGTTAGGAGTTTGAACAATACTGTGGTTCAACTGACAAAAGAAAGCTATATGTTACAGTTTTACATTTTCACACTGTGTCAGAAAAGGGCTGATTCAACTCTTCAGGAACTTCTCTGTGTCGGCGAATTGAAATATATGTTCATAAGAGATCACTGGGCTGTCTAAATCACAGACTTATTCTAAAGATATAAGACACCCATAAGACACCGAAAGTTAATCTGTGTTGTATTTTATTCACATGTTTGCATCATTTAAAAGTGAATTGATAGACCCAAATAGACAAACAAACAGGCCTCCTGGTGTGTGAAAGTAAGAGATGGTAATATCAATGCTAGTGCAGCAAGATGATACTTACTTACATTTATTATATAGGCTACTATCTTACAGTAAGCCTGATTTGGAGGCATCAATAAAAATCCTCATGGGTAAGAAAACAATAACCATATATTGGCAGAAATCCCAGATCTAGATCAACACTTTAATCTATTTGATGATAAATTGGCTAATCTGTCCACCAAAATAAGTGTCTGAGGTTTTCTGCTGACAGAACATAGTATGAAGACATTTCCAGTGTGCATCAAACAGGAGTAGCCCATTGCCATCTGATAGTCCAAATATACAAATTGTGGTTTGAAAAATGCAAAAATTTTTCAAATGTAAAAATCATGAACATGAGAAACAATCTAAACACTTGTAGCAAGCTAACCTCCCTCTAAAACATGACATTATACCCAAAATATGACATTGTGCCCATAGTATGCCAAAATAACCTCTAGTTAATGAGATTTAAATCACATTTAAGGACCCCTTCAATATAAATTGCTTTCAATTTTTGTATTACAATTATATTGTTTAAGTTACCCTCAAATTATTTAATGTGTGAGTCTGCCGTCCAGAAAAAGACTTCCACCAACTCAACTTGGAAAAAGACAACACATGTTCATCATCATCATCATCATCATCAACTCATAAAAACTCATAAAACAACAAGGTCAACCCCAGACACTTGTTCACACAGCCAGTAGCGGTCAGCCAGCACTAAACATGCTAGCAGGTTAGCTTGCTTATGGCGTTTTTCCACTACATGGTACCTGCTCGACTCAGCTCGACTCTACTCGCCTTTTTTGGTTTTCCATTATGAAAAATCATCAGCCAAGCTGAGTTGAGCAGGTACCATGTAGTGGAAAAACGCCATTAGAGGTACATGTAGGCTAAACCCATCATTAACTCCCCTGTAAATCTTGTTTTTCAGCTTGCTACAGTGATGTAGAAGTGTACTCAGGGTGTGTCAGTACACTGTGACATTACTGTTGGGTGTGGTAACAGGTACAACAAAGCGCACTTGTGATCACACATAACCACAACTATCAGTGATGCTGGATGTGGTCAGAGGTGCAACACAATTTAAACTGTAAATCTAGAGAGGACAGTGACACATTGGTTTCTACTAAGTCCGACAATAAGTTACTCTTCAAGTTTAAAATTCAGCTGTTTTGTCTAAACTGACTTAAAATAGCAAATTTCTATGTCAACATTAAATATACTATTTTACAAAACTTAAATTTATATAGTGTTTCCTTCTTTCCCTGGTGTCTCACTGTTGAAGGGTTTAACAGTCCACATATTCTTCCCACTAACTGCTTCTAGACAGCCCTCAATACAGCGAAGCATCCACTTGAACACAGACAGAGAGGATCCTGTGAGGGTGTACAAGCTGAAAACAGACAGACCTTCATTCTGATTTTTGTTTGAGCCGGAGTTTTATTTTTCAAATTTTATTCAATTGGCACTGCCATCACAACTAGAGGAGACCACTTGTTGTTCCTGTTACTGCTTTAGCATAGCAATCCATTTTTCAGAATCTATTTTAAAATGTTGAAGTGTTCATTGGAAATTGAGTTTGAGGTTTTTCTCAAATCAAATGTTAAGCTTATTAAGGTCATAGGAAACTGTTTTATTACAGGAGACATTCACTTTGTTGCTGGCATTAGAATGCATCATCACAACTTCAGTGCTACATCTAAATTAGGAAACCCAAATGCATCATCTTTACATGAACTGTATATCTGGATGTGTAATATGCAGCCCACCAGTGTCAGTGCTTTAAGGGATTGTGGGACATGATAGGAGGAATAAGGAAGATTAAAATTGTGAGAAAATGGGGAATATGGAGCAGATGAGTGTGCATACATGAATATTAACAGTAAGGGTTGAGTCTAATACTGCAAAGACCTACGGCTAATCCTCAGCCACAGTGAGAGGTAGAGGTAAAGGAGGGAGCTGCTGGGCCCAACTGCTGGTGATACTTTGGTGTTACCACCTGATATATAGTTGACTATTTTAATTCAGCTTGTAGCAAGTGTTGAACACTAGCATATGGTAAGACAGTGAAAAAGTATAGAGTGCTTACACTGTTGAATTCAGGGAGAGTGTTAACACTGACGTGGACCCTCTCCTGGAAGACGTGTGGGGAGGGCTGAGAAGCTGGCACGGGAGTGTTTTCCACAGGAGGAGGTGCGGAGATTCCCATGGAGCTGATGGCATTGCCTGAAACACAATCAGCAGGGGCCTTCTTCATTAGCTTCACATCTTTATTCATCCTTGTAGCATCACCAAAATATTATCAGTGACTTTTAAAAGCATAGTTAAAGCCACCAACCCTGTAAATACTGTGCACGATCGGGCAAAATACATTTGAATTTGTTGGTTAAACCACATTATAGTGGCATAGCTCTTGGGATGGCATTATTGGTAGGTCGGTCGGTCGGTCCACCACTTTGGTCTGGGCTTATTTATGTCCACAACTATTGGATGGATTTGGTGGATACATCCATGTCAACCACAGGATGAATTGTAATAACTTTGGTGATCTTCTGACCTTTCATTTATGTTAGCATTGTCATTATGAGCCATGGATGCATTGAGGACAACTGATACCGAGTTCAAAGAGGGCACCCGATTCATTTCTATGAAAGTTGCTCATTGGGTGGATACACCAAGAAAAGCCTCCATGGGTTTCTGAGGCCTATAGAGCATGCACACTATAGCCCTTCTCCAGCCGGACCGGGCTGAGAGCATGTTAGTGCATCTGAGACCTCTGAATTCCTATTGGCTCCCCACACACATAATGTAATCATCACTCTTCTAGACTTTCCAAATGTTACTGGTCCGAATGGATCAAATTCTGATAATAAAATGAGTAATTTAGGTGGGTTTGTGATGATAAAAAAAAAATCATTCACCACATTACAACCACTTTTTTGCAGATGGTTGTGTATGGGAAATTTCAATTAAAACAACCTGACTGTCCTCTGACCCTTAGTCTTTTAGTGTTACACAGTGCATATCAATTGGTGTTACTGTGAGCACATTTCACATTAAAAGAGTTACTTTTAATTCAAAATATCCTCCTCAAGAAGCACGGTTTAAGTATAACGTGCTTCTAGAGGAGGGTATTTTGAATCTCTTTCCAGGCCTGCTGGTTTGGCAACAATTCAACAAGAAGCCACTTTATGTTTATCACATTTGGAGAAAGGATTCATTGACTCCACATAACTTGGAAATGGCATTCACATTTGGCAGCCAACCAGACACAAGGGAGAATCTCTCACCATTTACTAATTTATAAGAAAACATTACGGTTCAGTGGTTCAGCCTTTCAATCATCAATTACGAATCACCTCATCTGAATTCTGCATTAATGCACATTATAAAATGCTTTAGTATGAGCAGCATCTCAAGATCAATTTAGTTTATACTGAGATTTGACAGCTAAAAGGTAACGTTTCCTCTGTCATTATCTTGACACAGAAATAACTGACAGTTATTGTATATGAGTTAAGTTTGGAAACATTTGTCACTCAAATAACACATGGTCACATGCAGCTTCTATCCTGGAAGCTGCACATATTTCATGCAGGAAACTCCGGGAGCTTTAACTCATTAATTATTATCACTTAAGTCTTTGTGACTCACCGTGGACATATATAGTATATTGCACTGCATGCCGTAACCTAATGACATTTTACTCACGCAGACATATATTGTTGTTGAACAAGTGCAGGATGCGCTGACAGCCCTGCCATTCGTTCCCACTGCCATCACATGCGCACCACTGGGACACTTCTGTGCTGCTGTTGCTCACATAGTTTGGAGTCATGATGGTGCCTTGGTATAGAAAGAGGACATACAGTTATAGAGGTCTACAGATATATATATAATATTACAGGTGCAACTTTAAAAACTTTTTACAAAATATTTTCCTGAGGCAAAAGGATTTCATTTCCAGCACACACCTCCATGGAAGGTAAGATGCAGTTTAACAACAATATTGGTGCCCTGGGGACCCAGTGTCACCAATTTTCCAGCTCTAGGTATTGATAATTGCAGGTACACAAAATTACTTTTTGAAAAATACAGTTTGGGAAACAGAAGGAAATAATATTACCTGGATTATTTTTGTAGAGCTGCTAGAAATGCAATTTTTAAATCAAGTTTTTGAAAGGGATGCAGCAGCTTTTTGCAGTTTACCATTTATGAACCTCTGTAGAGTTATTTAGTGCAAAAAATAAAAATGATATGCAACACAACTCCAAATGTGATGGCAATTTTTGTTTAAATAAACACTTTTAGGCAACACTTCTGTAGCTTTTTTGCGATCTTCTGCAGATGGACTCACAGCAACACACGTACATCAAGCATGGTCGAATGATTGAGGATAGCTGTGAGAGTCTGTTATTTAGCTAACTTTAGGGTCAAGCATTATCATATCAGAGTCACAGACACGTGATATGAAGTCTGATTAGTACAGAGAACGGAGATGCTTTTAACGTTACACATTCGGCATCATACGTGAGTCACTCTGAGTCCAGGGGTTACATGAATAATAAGAAATGGTCAATACATCAATTTGTCTATTACAGTCAAATATCACTGTTAGAGACCTAGTGATTTTTTCCAATAACAAGTTCTTTGAGCAGCTCTCTGTCTTATTTTCACATAATTCCCTCTTTTTCTTTCAGCCTCATCTAGCTATCTATCTATTTCTTTTCCTCCTTCTCACCTATAAGTCCAGCGTAGGCCTTCAGGCACATGGCTCTGCTGTCTCGCATACAGCCAGAGGCAGACAGAGGGGAGGGCTGGCAGTTGTGTTGGAAATCAGCGAACCGAGATCTGAAAAGCGCGCACACACATGCACACACACACACACACACACAAAGAGAAACAGTTTTTATCCGTCAGCACAGAGAAACAGAGTGTGCATTTTAAAGTAATCTGAAAATTTCATTTTGGGATTCAGGATCGATTGCATTGTACACCTATAGTCACACATTGTTTGCAACCATTGGTATTCAGGGTGAGGATAATGTGCTGACAGTGACAGCTAATCTCAGAGGTTTACAAGCTATAGATTTTACAACTAGATGATGTTCAGTATTAAACATGCACACAGTCTAACACATTTTGTCATTTGTAGCAGATCTATAATACTGTATACCTTGAGCTAAAACTGAAGATGCTGTATGAATGTGATGAGTGTTCCTCTGCTTTTTCCATGCTTTCCGCAAGAAACACGTCAGCTGCAGTTAATGCTCCTCTCTCTTCTTGTTATAAATCTGTCACTAATACTACAGAGGGGGATTTTACATGACCTTCTCAGTATTTCTTTCTCTTATCATTAATAACCTCTGTAACATTTACACAGACTAGACTGGTATTAATGAAAGAAAATCCCATAAAGTAATGACTAAAATTAGCCTCACTAAAGAAGTTATTATTATACTGATGGGCAGGGGTGTAGACAAGGCAACTAAAAGCAAACTGCCCCCCAATCTCTATTTTATGTCTGAAAACCAAATCTTTATTTAGATCTTTTGGGCCCCAATAAATGTCACCTGCTTATTTTCCACTCCCACTAGTGAGGAAAGGATAAATAAATTCAAAATAAAAATGTATTGTGTGTGTGAGTCTGAGATTCTTGAGCTGAGAACCAAGTAAATGCCAGAATTGATGTAAGTCATAGACTAATACATGACTCCTCCACTGAGTCTGTTATTTTGAGGACATCTTGGATTGTATCATCATCAGAAGGCCATCCCAATGCCATCCCCCTTGTTAGCAAAATTACCAAAATGCATGCCTCTTGTTACTAGGGCCCATCCCCTAGTAGCAAAGAGAGTGTAGGGGCAGAGGGGTTGTTTAGACGTCTGACTGGCTCATTGGTCCTTTATCTGACTGAGGTCTGTGCAAGTTAGAATCTATGGCCCTGAACATGGCTCTGAAATATTAGTAGCCTAAAAAAAAAAAAAAAAATCTGTCCGTGGTGCTGAAGTAGCAGACAGAGTTGTAATTGCAACTTTTTTTCTCACGTCCTTCTGTCAGTTTCACCTTGGATCTATAATATTCTCTAAACTATATAGCTAGGAGGGTAAATGCAGAACCAAAAAAGTCGTTCATGGAGAGCTAATTTATATATATATATATATATATATATATATATAATCCCGTGTTTGACCCCGTTTCGCCTTCAGAACTGCCTTAATTCTTCGTGGCATTGATTCAACAAGGTGCTGGAAGCATTCTTTAGAAATGTTGGCCCATATTGATAAGATAGCATCTTGCAGAGATTTGTGGGATGCACATCCAGGGCACGAAGCTCCTGTTCCACCACAACCAAAGATGTTCTATTGGGTTGAGATCTGGTGACTGTGGGGACCATTTTAGTAAAGTGAACTCATTGTCATGTTCAAGAAACCAATTTGAAATGATTCGAGCTTTGTGACATGGTGCATTATCCTGCTGGAAGTAGCCAGAGGATGGGTACATGTTGGTCATAAAAGGATGGACATGGTCAGAACAATGCTCAGGTAGGCTGTGGCATTTAAATGATGCCCAATTGCTACTAAGGGGCCTAAAGTGTGCCAAGAAAACATCTCCTACAACATTACACCACCACCACCAGCCTGCCCAGTGGTAACAAGGCATGACGGATCCATGTTCTCATTCTGTTTACGCCAAATACTGACTCTACCATCTGAATGTCTTAACAGAAATCGAGACTCATCAGACCAGGCAACATTTTTACAGTCTTCAACTGTCCAATTTTGGTGAGCTCGTGCAAATTGTAGCCTCATTTTCCTATTTTTAGTGGAGATGAGTGGTACCCGGTTGGGTCTTCTGCTGGTGTAGCCCATCCACCTCAAGGTTGTTCGTGTTGTGGCTTCACAAACGCTTTGCTGCATTCCTCGGTTGTAACGAGTGGTTATTTGAGTCAAAGTTGATCTTCTATCAGCTGGAATCAGTCGGCCCATTCTCCAGTGACTTCTAGCATCAACAAGGCATTTTCACCCAGAGGACTGCCGCATACTGGATGTTTTTCCTTTTTCAGACCATTCTTTGTAAACCCTAGAAATGGTTGTGCGTGAAAATCCCAGTAACTGAGCAGATTGTGAAATACTCAAACCAGCCCATCTGGCACCAGCAACCATGCCGTGCTCAAAGTTGTTTAGATCACCTTTTGTTCCCATTCTGACATTAAGTTTGGAGTTCAGGAGATTGTCTAGACCTGGACAACACCCCTAAACGCATTGAAGCAGCTGCCATGTGATTGGTTGATTAGATAATTGCATTAACGAGAAATCTTACAGGTGTTCCTAATAATCCTTTAGGTGAGTGTATATATATAAAATTTTGGTGGTACCAGTTTCTTATATGTGGGAATGTGCTTGTCTTATTTTACAGTAACTGAATATCTTTGGAGTTAGGACAGGAGTTGACAGATAAAAACTATTTTCAAACGTCACATTTGGCCGTTTGGTGATGGGCAAATTTCACTATTTTATGATCTTGTATAGAACAATTAATTAAGAAAAAAATTGGATGGTTAATCAAGAATGTAAATAGTTGCATCCCTACATGGGATACAAATAAAACGGGGGCCCACTCATCAAAACACTGCCTAATAGTGCAGCTATGCCATTTTTGCAGACAGTGTACTAGAGTCATTCTTTGTGGTACCTTTTCTGCTCCTTTATACTTTGGTGCATTGTGAAATCTGCATTTCTTCTCTTCTGTGTGGTTCCATGCTGAAACCCTTATTAAGGGCACATAATGTACTGCATTATTACACCAAAACAACCATCTTACCTACATAGCTCATCTTTGGAGCAGTAGTTCTGAAGGCTGAGGCAGTTGGGCTTGCCCACTCTTTCCTCCCCTTTCCCATTCTCCTCATAGGAACATGACGGGACGATGGTTTTCCTCCGGCGCTCCCCACACAGAGTGTCAGAGCAGGGACAGAAGAGCAGAGCGAAGCTGTACTCCTCTGGCACGCGCTCCAGGAAACGCCGCAGGGCTTTGTGGCATTTCTGGCGGTTACAGCTGTTGTCAGAGACTGCTGCACGCTTGGTGCAGGCTACAACATATTCTGACCGCAGGGAGCCACATTTCTCATACAGGCCACAGTCCTGCGCTGCCTTGAGACATTGGTTTTGTCCGTCCACAGAAAGAGAGGAAGCTGGAGGTCATCAGGAAGAAAACAGTAAAGTATATCAGGTATTAAAAATCATTACAAACAGCGATTTGGGTGCCAAACCTTTAATTATTTATGAAAAGAGCAGTACCTGCCATGATGGAGGCCATACGTGACATCTCAATGTTTCTCACCAGATTTAACTCCAGTTCTTTATATGGAGACACTTCATACTCATCATATGCTGAAACAACAGTGAAGAGTATTATCACATGGATTATGGAGCTGAGAATTTAAACACACAGATGCCAATGCTTAAACCCACCTGCAAATCTCACAGTCCAATAGACCCTGAGGCAGTGTTCCTCTCTGCGAGAGCCACGCTGACACTTGCAAACTTGAAGGGGGCGGTAATGCTGCAAGGCGTTTTGGGCCTCCAGGCACTCCAAGCGGGCATCTGGGCCGAGGGGCGACACAGCCTCCTCAGCCGCACAGTACTCCAGCAGTCTATAGAGCACCATGCAGGACTGCTCCTGGATGCAACCTTGCTCTGCCACCAGACAGTCTAAGGATGCAGATACTGGCACAGTACCTGGAGGAGAGGTTGATATTGTCAGTGGTCACCAACATTACCACCAATATGTGCATTGTTGTATTGTGCAAAGCAGATCAGTTTATGGTCCCATCAGCCAGTTGTCCTTAAGCTAAACAGGCTGTTATTAAGACAACAGAGCGAGGTGAGTGCACTCCATAGACCCTCCACTGCACTATAGGTTACTATTACTTATATTACTTTGAATTGAAAGCACACAAGTGTAATAGAGTAGCAACATGGGCGAAACCTAAGTGTTCCACAAAGAAACACAGGAGTCTCTTGGATAATTGAATTTAACACTATTAAGTTATGCTATGGTTATAATTATTTCATAATTGTTTCTTCATCTTCACGATTTCAAACCTGCCCACCTTATCCTGCTCCCTGAACTGCAATGTCCTAATACTAGGGCTGGGTATCGTTTAAAGAATTAGGATACCAGTACCAATACCAGTACCCTGAAGGTGATACTGATACCAACAGTATCAGTATGTCATTTGATACCTTTTTTTCTACTTCATTTGACACCCATCATGGAAATGGAAGCATTCAGTTGCATAAAATGCCACCACCACTCCTCCACTAGTTGCTGTGGTAGTGGGCTAATCACAGTTGCATTAAATCGAAAAACACTTGCAGTGATTGCCTTGATAAAGGCTGCATAATGTTCACCTTCCTCAAGCAAGTGTAGAGTTAATTCTTACTAATCCTGAAACTGGTATAAATTGGAAATGGAAATGGAATGGAAAGTAGTAAACATGCATTCATCAATCTAAAAACCTGTGATATGCTGTTGAAAATCAGTGTCAGAGCAGGTCCACATGGATGTATTGTACAAAAGCAATGCTGTTATTATTGTAAAAGGACACATGAACAGCTGGGGGCCAAACCTTTTGCAACAGGGTGCTGCTTCACTTGAAACAAGCTTTTCACCGATGTCAGAAACTGTCTACACATGTAATGCTAAAGACAAAACCAATTCATTCAGCACAGTTCTCCCAATTTTGCTTTCAGACAGAGACTACATCTGGATATAACATTTAGTCAGGGACTCAACTCAAATGTCCACTATGAGGATGTTTCCCTCCTGAAGTTCCCTCAGACAAATATATATTAGTGCTGTCAAATGATTAAAATATTTAATCGCAATTAATCGCATTAATGTCATAGTTAACTCGCAATTAATCGCAATTAATCGGACATTTTTATCTATTCTAAATGTCCCTAGATTTCTTTTTGTCCAATTATTTTTCTCATTTTAATGCTCTTATCAACATGGAAAAGTGGATCGGCTTGCTTTGTGCTTTTGCCGGCTGGCTTTGACAAGGGGCGGAGAATTCGCATCAGCTGTGTGCTTGGCCATCAAGTGGTATTTCAGACTAGATGTGCTGCGATGATAGCTCAGTTCACAACGACAAAACACACAGATCACTTTGGTCTTGTCAATGGAACCATTTGGCAACTTTTTAAAAGTAAACTTTCCATTCAGAATCTTATTGGCATCCATTTCGGCGTCTCACGCTCGCCATCCACTCAAAACGTAACGGTAGCCTACTACTCATTGGCCGGCTCGCAAGCCCAAATAAGTGTGTGCGGCGTGCCTGTTGTTTTGTTTCTGGTCTAACTAGATCCGGTGTAGTGGTGTAGGTTTTCTAACGTTACTAGTTGCTGCAACAGCATGTGAAAAAAACGACAAAGTTTGCTTGGCCAAAAAGAACGTTAATCTTGCGATAAAAGAATTTACGCCATTAATAACGCATTTAACTGACAGCAGTAATATATATATATATATATATATATATATATAAGAATTCATCCCATTGAATTATACAAGTGTTGTTGAGTAGAAATGTGTTTCATATCACAAAACACATTTACTCTAATACGAATACATTATTCAGTAGAATAACAGCCATGTTGGCCCACAGTGATTAAGCATTAAGAGTGTGTTGATTGGCAGTGTTCTGTACAGAATGACTGAAAGTGAAAAACTACAAATCATTTCATAATACTGATTGTTGCACCATGAGAAACACAATGCAGAAAGGCTAGAGGCAGCCTGAGAGAGACAAGAGAAAATAAAGAAAGCCCTCTTCATAAAAATGCATTCTGATGAAGCATTTCAGGAAATTAATTTTCTCAAATGTGACACGTAATTGTCCCAGCAAATTACACTTTATACACAGCGATTCTAGAAAAGGAAAAATAGCTTGGGTAGGCAATATGCATAAATAGCTTTATCTTGCTAATTTGCTATATCCTGTCACTTTTTAACTGCACAAAAGGAATTGACTAGAAGACATTTAAGAATATGTTGTGCAACTAGAAATGAATGGAGGAATGTTTGAACATTCCTGTTAACAAATATCTGTACCTATTTTAACCTCACATGGACTTATGCTTTGGTACATTAACATATACATCACACACACACACACATACACACACACAGCATTGTGTTAGATCGGTCACACACTTCAATTAAGCGCCTGCTGACTGGCAGCGGTTGCAATCCAATTCTACTGCTGCATGTTTCGTAATCTCAGGCTCCACATGAGGTCCATGTCTCACTTTGGCATGAGACATATCATAAACAGAGGCTCCGCTTCATTGCCACTGCAGGAAACCTGCCAAGGCTACTGCAGTGACTCCACGGGAAGAGGTGGGGAAGAAAACCCTACACACAGGGCAATGAGTCATACTCACAGTCACAGATCCCCAAAGTATGTAAAGGTGACGATTACCTGCCTATCTATGTTCAATGATACCTTGATAAATATACTAAAGTTTTAAATTCTGCTATGTTTAGCTGCAATTTAAACAGGCTTCATGTAATCTCCTTTGGGCAGTGCATAGCTTATTCATTATTCCTTCTCAGTGTTTGCTCCCTCTAGCTTACCATTGATAAAGAGAGACTATCAGCAATTTTAGTTTCTAAGAGCACACACACACACACACACACACACACACACACACATACACATACACACACACAGATAACAAAAACCTTTATGAAGTACAGAAAAGCTCTGTTAATTTTTCAGGTTATAATTATTTTAATAATAACGTTATTTAATGTCATGATTATTTAATGTCATGATGACAAAGAAGCAGTGTGCTCACATTATGCCGTTGGAGAAGGAAATGACTAAAGGAAAAGTCTGGGTTAAGGGAATTGTTGGTCCGAGCATGGATGTGTTTTAAAGAAAAAAGAAAAGGAGAGAAAATCTAGATGAATTACTGTGATATGTGAGCCATACTACACCCTATTAATTTCTCACTGGGGTGATTAATAGAATTTGTGAGGCAAAGCTGATGAAGGTTAATGCCATAAATGACAAAACCACAGACCACACACACCGACATTCACGAGGAGTGAACTGGTTTGGCAAAATTTATCTTCTGTCCTTTCAAACGAGTGGGATGGGTAGCAGAGCATCCAGATTGTTTAGCAGTAATTTGACTTGAGATGAGACCGTGGTAGGAGAGTGTGACTCTGATGTGAAATGTGTTCACAGGGATTGTGACAGAAGGGACATCTTGGCAGGAAGTCGTAGGCTCGAGGAGGAAATGGCAGCAAGGCGACAAGATAGACCGAGACTGGAGAAACACTTGTTACTACTTGCACTCATTCATCTGACCTGCAGTCAAACCAGTAGGATTCCTAAAGTAGACTGCATATAAATTAGTATCTTTCCAAGCACAATAATGTTACACAGAAAGGTGGTCTAAAGTGGAATGTTATAGCTTCAGTTTTACTTGTTCCAGCCTGTCTTTTCAATTCAGGTAAATACTTTAGTCAAACAAAACAAGCAGTTTCAAGATGATAACTTGGTATTTGGAAATTGTGATGGCCATTTTACAATATAGTATTTTCTAGTATTATATAGAATGAAAAAAATCCTTAGTTGCAGCCCTAAATTCAACTGTATTTTTATAGCTGGAATGACAATCGTTGAACTTAATTGAACCCTATTGGGTTCATTAGTAGCAGTTTATTTTAAGGATGTGACTCCATGAACATGAGATACAGCGTTTGCATACCAGCATATTTGAGCTTTAATAGATATAATTATATCCTGGTTGGTGTACAGTAAATGCATGTAAATATTTGAATATCCCCAAAATACTGTGCAGTTAACAGAGTCGTAATAAAGCATTGTGAAAAGCTTTTTGACCTTGCGAGACCACACTGGAAAGCATTGGACCATATAAATGGGAGCGAGTAAGATGCAGGACAATAGAGCACATGTTTGTGAGTCAAAACAATGGTTTTCCTATTTTAATTTGGATTTAAGCTACTACATTCAAAATACATATATTTATTATAAATTGGACAGAGCACATGGCAAATGAAAGGGGGGTCTTTGTAAACATTTGCAATAGCAAGTAGTAGCTAAATTAGTTCCAAGTCTAAACATATTACATAAATAAATAATAAAGACAAAAAAGTGACTGACCCCATCTCTTTCCAAAAATTAAAAAGCCTTCATTTTACACAGTAAGGTTTGATTAAAAACTCTGCACCATCTTGTCCCATTAGTGTTTATCAAGGATCTCTGCACTGAGTCAATACGGTGACATTCGTGCACAGAAGCAAGAGTGATGCATTTTACGTCACCGCTGAGAAAGGACAACAGCAGTGTTCAGCTTTGGAGACAAAGAGGACATAAAACTTACAAGATAATTACCTCTTCTGAAGAGTCCATCATGTTTTTTTAATCCTCCGTGTTAGCAGCTGCGTGATGAATGGGTGGGGGTGTGATAACCGAAGGCTGGTATTATGCGGATGCTCCGACAGTGTTGTTGTCATTACTTAGAATTCCTCATGGCGACAGAAACTACGCAGTATAGCTTTAAACTTTAAATTAACATCAAAAATATGCTTAACAGTTTGCACACATTCTCATTGAGGAAAAGTACAGGCACTGCCCTGGGCAACCTCAGTCGTGCAGTACTTTGAATAAAAACAGGATAAGTTCTGTTTCATTTATAAAAACAAACTTATTCCTCTTATTTATGTGCTGTTTCAGGGTAGATGACATTTTCTTCAGAAGTGTACAGCATTGTAGTAAATTTTCACGTGAACAAAAAAACCTACACAGCAGTGATTTATTGTAATTAAAAAACTTCCAAATAACTCATCTGTCAAACAATATGCCATAATAGAGACCCAATGAGTAGGAATTTCCTAAAAAAAACTAATTTATGTATAGAAAAAAAATGTATAATTATATATATATTATAAAAATGTTATAATGTTGTGTTTACAAACCTCAACGGACCAATCCTACTCACTTTGCCTTTACTCATTGTAATTGACCAAATTAACGCGCTCTCCCTTGTCATAAAAACTTATATTTCACTTAAATGTTTCCTATTTTTCTGGGTGTAATGACCCCTGAGCCCATATTTTTCTCGTAGATATTTTTACTGAACTTCTTCCTTTGTTAATCTCAATTTTTGCAACTTTCCTTCCTCCTCAATCCCTACATGATGCTGCACCTAGTGTCTCCCCCGTCTTTCTTCACAGGACTTCACCCTTGGCAGGAATACCATGTCACGCCTAAGTGAAGAGCATACATACTGTACAGTCGCACTCAAACCAGCACAGTAGAAATGCATCTTCTGTACAAAGTCCACTTCAAAGAACAACTTGATCTCAAAACCATGTCTTCACAAAAAGCTGCAATTTCATTTCATCACACAACACCAGCTGTTTCCAAAAAGTTGTAGATGTAACAAAATAACAAACCCTGATCCCAAAATTGCCCAAAACTGCTTTGCATTCACAGGCAAATTACACCTTTGTTTGCTCCTCAATTTGTGTAAGCTAACAAGACGTAATCTTTGTGTGACTGGAGTGTTGGAAACTGCAGCACAGTTTCACTTGCTTTAATCGTTTTTTATGCACACACCCCGCAGAGACAACTCCAGCGCTGAAGTTACTTGCAGTTCTATGCAGCCTTCAACAAGATGCACACTTGCAGTGAGAAATAAGCTACTCAAGGTATGACCATTCTCATTATTATTGAACACAGTAGAGATAGAGACAATTTTACCATCATCATTCTGATCAAATAACACGCAGGTTGTAAGCAGAGCAGGTTGTGATGAATGAGAGCCGCAAAAAAAAGATGATAAAAGGGCTTGATTATGCCTGTCAGGCATCAGTGTAGGTGTTTCCAACATGTAGAATGTGGTCCAAGCATCCAAAAGTGACAACTCATATAGTGTATACAAGAATAATCTTTTCATGTTCTGGAGCAACTGTTGCCCAGTGTATCCAGGGCACGGATGAGGCCTCGCTTAATGAGCTGCGCTGCTGGATTGTGCAGCCACATCACGCAGGCAACAGCTCTCCTCTGTACTCCAGTTAAAATACATACTTGCATCAGGTGCTGCATCAGCCAGTCAGTGTGTGTAGCTGTATGAATATTTCAGGCTTCTGCCTCCTGCTACATGGTGTTGCTCACATTATGATGTGCCAAATATTTCTTGGCAAGCAACGCACATATTGATTTCATCGGGTTGTAGGTTTTTGCAGGTGCCATCATGCATGTGCATAAGTGATAATCAAATTGCAGAACACACACCAACAAATTAAGTATTACAGGTAATCCAACACATCCTCATACCTAAACGATATTATAAGTCGAAAGACTCCCAAAACGACACATACGGCTGTTCTATTTACTGCCGCACAGTGGCGCTTTAATCATGTGACCATAAGCATGTGACTGTTCTATTTAAGGTTGCAATTTTAAACATGTTGAAAACATTGTGAAATGGAGCTAGTTAAGTTTAAGCAACACAAATACTTTGGATTAGTAAAATATCAGGGATTGGCTTAAAATGAGTCGTGTAAAACTACTAAAAGAAGTATGTAACATGACATCATGGACGTCACAGCATCACGGACTAAGATTCGCAAAACTTTGGTTCATTTCAAAATGACAGTTGACTTTTGGTTGGTTGGAGATGAACTCCGGTCTCCTGAGTGAAAGTCCTGTGTTTTTTTGACACATCCACAACCCCAACCTGCCTCCTTTGGCATTATTATACTGTACTTTGTAATTAGTACAGCTGCGAGAGGTCACAGCCTAACAAGAAACATAATTATGGATCATTATGAGCTGCTTGCATTATTGACCCATACGGTCGTTTTCTGGGTGAGGTAAATTGTAAATTGTACAAATTAACATTCATGAGTTTTTTGATATTAATAAACGTCCGTTACATTCAAGCCATTGCCAAATAAGTTGCTACACAGCTAATTAAGACTATCAGCTCCACAAAACTCTCTCTGTATTTTTGAGTATGGCTATGTTCAGAAACTGGTGTCTTCCTGTGACTTTGCCGTGCAGAAACTCGAGTGAAGATAATTACCTCTTCTGAAGAGTCCATCATGTGCGCGATCATGTAAGGCTTGTATCGTGTGGACGCACCGACAGTGTTGTTGTCATTACTTAGAATTCCTCATGGGGGCAACAGAAACTACGCACTATGACTTTAGAGTAAAACATCAAATATGTGAAAAAAAATGCGTATTCAGAAAGTGTATTTTATGTTTGTATTTAAGTAATGTCCAATGGGCATGTTGCCAATTTAATCTTTGTGTGCAGTCATCCTAAACAAAACTGAATTACAGGCACAGAGTGCATAAAGACAATGCCTCAGCAGAAAGAGAGAAAAAAAGACTATGGCACAGTAAGAAAGATTAAGAAGCCAAGGACTGGATAAACCTGTGTGTATGAGGGCACTCAACCCCCAACACAGTGTGTACATCAAATAGTCAAACCCTGAACAGAAACAGCTCGAGCATGTGGATATTAGTCTACCTCAGACCTGTGTAATTTAACACAGCCGGAAAATGAGCTCAAATAAATGTATGACAACTGTGTTACGGCTCAATCACGTCCACTAAATGAAGAACCGAAATAGCAGCACTCAATCACCAGTTGCAGTCTGTACTGGGATTTACAATAATCCATAGAGGCCTTGCAGCGAAGGGTCAATGTCGGGTTTAATGTCATTCAACAATAGCCGGCTTTCCATTGATTTATCTGATGAAGGTAGGCTACCGCATGGCCACATTCAAAGTGATCTCATGCATTATTTGTGAGATGTCTAGCCATTCCACTGTTATTCATTTGGGAAAAGACACGGATGAATGCAACAATGCATGCAAACAATAAACATAACTGGTAGAGAACAAGTGATATGTCATTTGAGTATTAGGTCAAATCAGTGACACATAACAGGGGATATAACAGTTTATAAATTATAAAATGTGTTTTTAACACACACGATTTAGTTGCAAAGTATGGTGTCATGAAGAAGATGTGGGGCTCTGTTTTTGTTCATAGGGGAGTGAACAAAACAGGTTTGCACCTGTTCTCTTCTTTCATTTTGGATGTTTCAATCTTGTGAAGACACATTTATGATAGCATTGGTTAGCCCTGAGCTCTGTGGGGCATCAGTGGTGACAGACAATTTGGGGAGGCTGTTTTCTACCTCTAAAGTTCCCACTGCCATTGTTTAGGTCACAGAGTTGCACAAGGCCAGATACAGTATATTACAAGGCAAAAATAACATTGTATGAAATGTAATACAGTTCAGAGGCACTATTTATACAATACCTATAGACCTAGACAGGGGAAGACCATAAGACTGACCAAAACTGCCAGCTCTTCATCAAGTTTGTCCAAAATGTCAAGAGGGTTCTGCACTGATTTCACCTTTCTTTAATGATGTCAATTAACAAAATTTAAATCCAATAATTTATGTTGCAATCAGGTATAATGGTAGAATTCCACATCATGACAGTGTGTCTAATTTGCATCTGTAATGACTCATCTCGATTAAGTAGCGCTTGAAAATAACTGCTTCTCTTGGTGTGATACCAACTAAGTGCCTGGCAGGTGGGTTTGACACACTGGATGATAAACTGGGTGCCTTTGAGGTGTGGCATTCACAAGAAAGCGTTCATCATTTTATGATACTAATCTCTAATGGCGAGCCTCACCTGACATTATTTGAATTTTCCTGGATGCAGTGAAGCCTGCGCCAATAATCCTAACAATTACTGTATTTGCATTGTATTTCTGCAGTGAAGAGCACAGGGAGGAGCTATGTTTCATATTTCATACAGTCTTTGTTAACAATTAACAGGCTCAGGATGCCCTGCAGACAACCACATTCAATTAAAGAAAATTAATTTCTGATCCTGCTTGAGCACTGAAGAACACTTATGATCAAAAATGGCATAAATCAATATCAATAACCACAAATCAACAAGCTTTGTGTTCATGGGAGATTTCTTCTCCAGCCACAGTCAAATCATTGACTTAAATGATTATAACTCATTTTGTAGAAGCCTGTGTGTGTGTGTGTGTGTGTGTGTGTGTGTGTGTGTGTGTGTGTGTGTGTGTGTGTGTGTGTGTGTGTGTGTGTGAGTGTGTGTGTGTGTGTGTGTGTGTGTGTGTGTGTGTGTGTGTGTCTGATCACAACAGATTTAATCACCAGCAAAGACAAAGACTTGTAAGTCAATGGCACTACTGGTCCATTATGTTGCTGCCATGAAGTTATGATTTTTTTCTTTCACATGTAACCCTTCATCCTATTAATGTCTATTGCACAAAGTATGTAAAATGTTAAAGATTTACAGATGTGGTAGCCCAAATGCTTTCAGAACATAATTTAGTTTAACAATTCATGTGTGATACTTCCATGATCTGAGACAGTATAATCAATATTTGAGAAGATGAACAGCTTTTTTTTTTGGAACGAGTCCAAGGCAGAAATAACAGACCTGATAGCCTACCATGATGTCATCCAGATGAAAACATCTAAGGCTGCTGCTGAATGGGACACTGATTTTTATGGACCTCTTTTGAGGGTCATCTCGAAAGTTTCACTCAAACATGGAATAATAAATCTGTCTTGTGCTTAAACACGCAGTCTTTCTATAGCCTACTCTATCTCTTTTTTTCTTTTTAAATAATCAGCCAGTTGTCCTCTATCAGATCGCATAGCCTACATGAGCTAAACTATGTGCACATATTTACAAAAATTGTAACAAATTTACAAAAAGTTATCGCTTTATCATTAAGTTATTATCAGAGTTTAGGGAGTCAAAATAACACCGGAACATCATCATCGGCAATATAAACTAAAATACAGTTTCTTCGTGTGGATTCTGGGATGGAGGCTTCGTTGCAATCTGTAATTGTTGCTATATTCATCAGAAATTTGCATTGGGAAAAAACTGGAATACATGCGTGCATTATTGTTCAAGTTCTGGGTACTGGAAGACAAGACATCCTGTAAAAAGGAATACACACTCTGCCCTATTCTATCAGATTAAACAGATTACAGTAAATTAATGATACAATCTCAAAGGTGGCTGATATCTTCTACATCTAAAACAGAGAAAACAGCTGTTAGAAATTAGAAATACTGCTTACCATGAGAGAAGACATTGAGCAGAAGTCCAATGAGCATCATCCTGTCCGGGGACATTGGAGAGGTAGGGACAGGGGAAACTCGCACCCGGCTCGCTGCAGCTCAGTTATCAGTCTCCTGCCACATCTAGCCTACTCCTCTGTTGCTGCTGCGCCCGCACAAACTGAGGCAGATCAGATGGGCACCTGCACAAAGTTGGCTAAACTGAACCGTGCACGCAACTGGAGCGATTCAAGTTCTCGCGATTTGTCTTGTCCCATTAATTTTTTCCCGATCCCAGTTATTTTACTCTCTAGTGGAAGCACATTTCAAAAAAACATGTATCCAAAGTTTCTCTGCAGCTGATCAGCAGATAGTTCCAGTCAGACAGTCTCCAAGCGCGAGTTGTGTCGCATTCGGACTTGCGTCGCAGCTCCACAGTTGTCCAGCCAGAGTTGAGACCAGTGCGCTTAGACTGCATGGCGCATTTCTGTTAAAGGCGCAATGTGATTGGCTCCTGGAAATACTGAATATGCTCATGGGATGTTAAAATGTTTCCTGTGGGAGAACTGTTTCAGCTATTAGTCCATGCATCAATATGATGGACAACACAAGGCGTAGACTGTAGACTGCATTAAAAAGTCAGTACTTTTAGGATGGCTATTACCTATTTAAGCAACATCATTACCATTCACTAATCCACTTAATTAACCAAACTGTTTTGTTTTATTGTGTTTTAATGGTTTTCAAGGCTGATCAAATCTCTTTGGATGGACAGTAATGTCTTTGACCTTCACACTGAACTTATAATAATGGGTTTTGTAACCATACCAAGCAGCATTTTGAGCTGAAGAAGCAGAGCAAGTCCTTTGTTTCCATTTGGACCTTTTGGACCATGTTTCTGGTTATAAATATTGCTTTGTCTTTTTCCCTCACATTTTCCCTTTATTTGTCTGCTGAGGTGAGCTTAAATGTTAAATTAAATATGTCCCCTCCTCTGCATTGAGACCATTCTGCAGCCTCACAGCCTTTTCCATTCATATTAGTTTACAGCAGGCTGGGACTGTGAAATCTTTACTTGTCCCAATGCAGCAGCTGACCTGTGGGGAAAGGGTTGGTTCAGAGGGGATGACATGCAGTGAGGAATACTAAAAGCTGTGATACTCACCTGTAACACTGAGGTATCCTTTCTTTTCTTTTTTTTAATTCTTTATCCAAACAAACAGTTTCATTGTGCAGTTTGTGTCCGTATATGTAGCCTACAGATCCTATAGGGTAAAGGCTTCCATTCTCTATATTGCTCCCTCCTTTAGGATGTAAACACAAAACTAAATTTGGGAGTTTGATCACACAGCAGCTGCCATATTTGCTTTTGTCTTCTGAAGGTTTTGGTTAAGAAACTTATCTGATTTCAGATCGGATCTACTTTTTATAAAAGTCACTCAACACTGAATTTTCACTTCAAGGTCATTTATAGATGTTTTGTTTGAAACATTTCTATAAAATTACCCAATTTACAAAAAAAAAATACTACACTCAAATTATGATTACATAAAACCTACCTCTGCCTCTCACTAAAAGAAAACAAGCAATTTTGTGCAAAAAGAGCATGCATGACCTGTTGTCCTCACTGTAATTAAAAGGTAGCAGAGGGATTAGCGGATTAATTTACACCTCCTGTTTAACTGGATGCTCAATTGGCAGTAAGAAATACAAGTGGATAGTGACTGCCATCAAAATGCACATCTAATTAAATGAGAACAACAAAGCAAGGAGCGTAATAAAGCATAATCAACCTTGTCAAAATGTATCAACTGTAACCATGGCACCACAAGAAGACCTTTCACTGCACTCAGACTAAACAAACTGCTTTAACTAAAACAAAATATGGCAGAATGAGTGAGTGAATTATATTTTACAACTTGCTTCCCAGTGTGTTTTCAGCTAAGTCAGGTTTCATTCACTGTTATCTTGGCCTTCTCTCACTTTAGCTTCATGGTCTGTGGCAGGCATCACAGCAGCTCCTCCATGTGGTCAACCAATACATAACCAATACAATATACAGACTCTAATGATGTGAGCATTGGCTTATTACTGTGAGATATAAAGGTGTTTACTGTACAGTCAGTCAGTGTTTTAATCAGAACAGTCTTATCTGAGTTTTGTGTGGTCATACTAAACATGGTTTGGTTTACAGTTTTTCTCAGTCGCTTTGGTACATTTCTCAGATCAGAATTGAAATTCTCAAAACTACCTGTTCAATCTTCACATCATTGTGTCACTTGCGTACATCAAAAAAGCAGTTTCTCATTTCTTTGAACAAGTTGCAAATGCTTTAGTACATCCATGCAAATGATTATGTACAATTCTCTGCTGTTTCCTACATTATCAATTGCTTATGTCATGTTGATCAAAATGTATTATAATGGGTCTCTGTTGAATAGTCTCACCCCCCACAACATTTAGGCATTAGTATATATAATATATATAATAGCATAAGTCTTTCCATGCAAAATGGTTGAACAAGTTGTCATAATATGTGAAGCATATTTCTATACATTTCCATTAGACTTTTTTTCTAAATCTGTCCTGAATTGGTAAATTGCTCCCAGGTGAATCTTGACTTTCTCTAACGAAGGTGCATCTCATGAATCATCAACTGGCAAGTATATATATACCCGGAGCACAACACAATGTTACAGTGAACGTCAGGAGGTGTAGGAAGACTGCACTGTAATTCCTACAGCACTGCATGTACAGTTTTCCCTAAGGAGATGTCCTATGTTCACATTTCTACTTTTGTTTTTTTGTTTTTTTTCTTTGTGCTATGCAGTGCTGTCTTTTCCTTTCTGTATCGCAATGACATGGTCTGTCAACAAATTACAGTACAAACAGTAAAAGCGTAAATGTGAATCTTGTCCAGTCTCTTGCAATCAAACTCCCACATACACTAAGGTGTAACCTACAATTTACAATAATTGTCATCAAAACTTTAGGCATAGTTTACATCAGAACATCCCACCAGAGTAGACTGTTATATTGACAACATGACTAAGCAATTTGACTGTCTTATCCGTACACAAGGACACAAGGACTTGTCATTCTGATGGCACTGACATGGTCATTGACACAGATATTTACTTTTGAGAGATGAACTAAGGCTTTTGATGAAGAGACTGGCTTTTGCAGGTAATCCATGGTGTTTTGCTATTTGTACGAATTGTTTTGAGAAATGCACTTACTGTTTTGCAAATGTCGAGGATAATTCGAGAAATGTACCAAAGCGACTGAGAAAAACTGTAATAAGCTTTAAATGAGGTCCTGAAGACAACTATATTCAACAGCTGGCATTCACTGTACTGGGGAACATCTTTTGCTTCCAGTTCTGTGATTTGATTAGGCTTGACATAAAACAAGTTTAGCTATTTTCTAACATTGTCACAGGAACATGTGATCACCTGAGACATATTACAACATTGTTACAACATTGAGACCTTGAGTGCAACAGGAAGTCAGCAATATGTCAAGCTTTATCTGTCTTCCACATATTTTTTTTTAGATAGATAGATAGATAGACAGACAGACAGACAGACAGATAGATAGATAGATAGATAGATGTCAGAAATACCATTCTCTTTTAAAAAGTCACAATTTGGCACTTCAAAACATTCTATCAACACATTTTTTTTTATTAAATTCAGTTGATGTTACAAAATGTTTTAAGATTTCTTTGTAAGCTTATTTGTACATTTTGTCCCATTTCATGCAGTCTCTTGCCTCCCTCTAGTGGACAACTATGATCAAGCCTAAACTGGATGAATGATACTTTTATTTTGGAATTTCATCACTTATATGCAGCTCTTCGCCATATGATTCACAGTAACACAAATTAGCAAGCCAAAACAGTTTACCTGTCAATACTTAATAGGCTCAGGTTTGTGAACAGGTTCAGTAGTGGAATACGTATATAGATTTTTTTTTTTAATTGGCAATTCTACAATGTAAAAAAAACTCTGTTACAAATACAAGTCTTGCATTGCAAGTATAAAGTGCAAAAGTATTAGAATGAAAATATAGACCATTTCACAGTTGTAAACATAAACATTCTAAATGTGCCCACGTTGATTTTCTGTTGCAGTGTATGGGAATGCCATCATATGACAGGAAGTTACCAAAGGTCCAGGCTAAATGCCTAGCAATGGAATTCCATTGAAAATGTCTATACTTGAAAGTAAGTATTCATTATGCTGAATGGCCCATTTCAGAATCATGTACATGATATCACTAATTATAATTAGTGATTAATTAATGTGTTCATCACTTTAATGTTGCAGCTGTTAAAGATGGGACTAATTTTATTTGCTTTATATGTATCTTAATGCATAATAATATATCATAATTTATTAGTTGAGTTATATTTTGCATTAAGAATCTGAATCTGCAAAGTAGCCTACCTAGTAGCTTGGCTAAAGTTGTTCAATAAATGTAGTGGAGTGAAAAGTACATAATACAGTAGGCTACAATATGCTACTTGAGCAAGCCTAAATGATGTGAACACCACTGGCTAGGTATAAAACATGTTAAATCAGAGGAAAACACCTCACTGAAAAGCAACCATATCGTATTATTATATTTTTCTAACAGTCGTCACATTCGCTGAGAATTGTTTAATATTAGGTAATATGTTGTTAGTAATTATGGTATATATGTCTCAGTGAAGTCCTTGACAGCTCTGTAACATTCTCTGTGACATTCAGAGCACTTAAATGTCAGAGCCAAGCCACTGTCTTCACTGGTCTAGGGCGTGACAGTGAGCAGGGAGCCAAATAAGAACAAGTCCACGCAGTAACTAATATGGTTTTCTGTCTAAATTTAGTTACTTCACGTGTATTTTGTAAAATTAGGATTTACTCGCCAAGGGCAGGGAAATGTACGCAAAGTGACGACATCACTATCTATGCAGTTCTATTGGCGGAGAGCCGCGTGACCTGAGGGATGGGCCAATATCCTCAAATCACACTTCTCGTATTGTATCGCGATCAATTGTGTTACATAAATCCGCAACGCTTCTTCGCAATCGGCCATTTCGTCTGTGCAGGCCATCAGTTGTAGAGGGCAGTGGGGTATATCGATTGTACTGTTATCTGAAAGGCACACCAAGAACATCGCACCATGAATGAGACAGCTATTTCTTTCGCCAAGGACTTCTTGGCCGGTGGCATCTCCGCTGCTATCTCCAAAACAGCCGTCGCCCCAATCGAGAGAGTGAAGCTTCTCCTTCAGGTAAAAACTCTCCGTCTCTTCCGGAAGGCTCACTAACGTTAGCCGGCTAGCATGTGTGATCTTGCTAACCGCAAAGTTAAGCACTTATCTCCGCCGGTTGTTCTTATGTATTCACAGGCTCAGAGTTGTACATTGCACAGTAGCATGCGATAATATATAATTAATGAAAGTCTTGACGGTAATAAGTTAAAGGATTTAAGGTCATCGTGGGGTGTGAATGACCTACACGAGCCTAGTTGCTAACGTTAGCTCCACACATTAACCTTAGCCGGCGTAACGTTAAGCTAACAAAGGACAAACGCTTGTAGTGATATTGGGACATTGTGTACAAATACACGGCAACACCTCCGATTTATTTAAAACCCTACTATTTCATAGGCAATTAACTCAAGACAACATGCCGGTTGTATATGAGCTTTGATTGACAATGAAGTCTTTCTGGTGGCTAATGTTGAGCGAGATGGCTGCACTGAGGCCCGTCGGCAGTCATTCACAGCTGGGTCAACAACTTTTAACGTTACATCCTTTTCTGTTAAACCTGCACTGCGACATTGTTTCTTAACCTTACCACACTGACCCCCAATGTCTTTTTTTTTTTTTTTAATTATGTTAATGTGAAAGCGGTTTCTTTCACTTTAAAAAATGACTGTAACGTAAGTCATTTGATTGCTAGTCACATACTGCTGTTGAAATGGGACTTGTGTGCAGACTTTGCAGCAACTTTTACAGGTTTAACATGCAACAAGGTCACAACAAGGAGACCTTGTGATTGACAATGCTCAACAGTTAATTAGCTTCCCTGTTTTAAACTGTTCCTTCTTTCTATTTCATTATTCCAGGTCCAGCATGCCAGTAAGCAGATCACCGCGGATAAGCAGTACAAGGGTATCATGGACTGCGTTGTCCGTATCCCCAAGGAGCAGGGGTTCCTTTCCTTCTGGAGAGGTAACCTTGCCAATGTCATCAGATATTTCCCCACCCAGGCCCTCAACTTCGCCTTCAAGGACAAGTACAAGAAGGTCTTCCTTGATGGTGTTGACAAGCGCACCCAGTTCTGGAGGTACTTTGCCGGTAACCTGGCCTCTGGTGGCGCCGCCGGAGCCACCTCTCTCTGCTTCGTGTACCCTCTCGACTTCGCCCGTACTCGCCTGGCTGCTGATGTGGGAAAGGCTGGAGCCGGAAGAGAGTTCAATGGTCTGGGAGACTGCCTGGCTAAGATCTTTAAGTCTGATGGCTTGAAAGGTCTGTACCAGGGCTTCAATGTGTCCGTGCAGGGAATCATCATCTACAGGGCTGCATACTTCGGCATCTATGACACAGCAAAGGGTACGTCGATTTTACATTAACATACACTTGCAGACCAGCCTCCTCTGGTTCATCTTCTAGATCTGACTATTTTTTTTCTTTTCTTCTTGTGCTAACAGGTATGCTTCCAGACCCCAAGAACACCCACATATTGGTGAGCTGGATGATTGCACAGAGTGTGACAGCTGTTGCTGGCCTGACCTCATACCCCTTCGACACTGTCCGTAGACGTATGATGATGCAGTCCGGTCGCAAAGGAGGTGAGTTTATTGTATTAATGGAAGCCTTTACAGTCGTAGTCGCATATACTCCTGCAACTACGTACATTTTGTGTATAGTTGCTTGAATGCATGGTTGTGGAGTAAATGCACCTTGGAAATGGAAGTGAATGTTGTTGTAGGTGTGTCTGTATAATGGGTTTACCTCTACCCGCATTATTTAACATCTGCTCTTTTCTTACCTTCCTCAGCGGACATCATGTACAGCGGGACCATTGACTGCTGGCGTAAGATCGCACGCGATGAGGGTGGCAAGGCGTTCTTCAAGGGAGCCTGGTCCAATGTGCTCAGAGGCATGGGCGGCGCCTTTGTGCTGGTGTTGTACGATGAGCTGAAGAAAGTCATGTAATTTGTCATATTGTCACGTCACTGTCCAATTTGGCTAAATGTAATAACTCTCCATTTCTATGGACTCTGCATTCTGCCTTATTTATGGGAACAAAATAGTGTCTCGCCCCTAGCTGTGGGTGATGGCTGTACATTGTGCATCTTTATGATTTTAAACGTTCCACACCCTCTTTACCAATGTCATTCCTGTTAAAGAAATCTGATACCTCCTCCTGTCATTCACTAGGTTTGTATGGTCCCAACTTGAAGAATAAATTTATTCTGGGGAACAATCTAAACCATTGATGTCAACTGTCTTCACTGTACACTGCATCACTGGATAATGCAATGCACGAAGTGGATTACACCCAACTGCTATATTTACTTGCGCTTATCTCTTCCTGAGCCTTCCTGGTTAACCATGGTCACTGCTGGGATTGTAGAGTAGAACACCTGAGCCTTGGCTCCTTTTTTGAAAAGGGCTTGACAGGCTCATGATAGTAAGCAGCAGACTCATGCTTAATTTAGCTCATGCTTGTCTTGCAGTGATAAGTTACTGACCTATTGAGATTTTGGTTGTTTCTACGATACCTTTCACAGCTAATTTTAAATGAGTGCGGTGTTAGTTACTCATCACAAACAGCAGAGAAATATAAACATTATTTTGGGAGAGAATCATTAACTTATTTTAATGAAATGTAGAAACATTATAAAAAACTTTGCAACATGTTGCTTACATATCAGAATGTGAATGAATATTTTCAAAAATATCTTGTTTTAATGGAAGAAGTGGGCTTGTAAGATTGAAATGTACCAGGCCCTGCAGTGCAGAATAACTACAATACATCTGTGCTCTGCCCTCCTTTTACCGTCGTGTCTGCAGCCAGTGATCGTTTGATCCTGACAAAAAAAAAAAATAGACATCATGTAGATAAACCGCTTGTGCCTCACATGAACACCGCAGGTGCATTTCTTTTTACAGGCCATGTACACAAGTTTGTAGTGCATTGAAGGAAAATGACATTTCTTACAATGTCAGAAGGAGGAGACAGTCAGCAAAACAATTTAGATGTGACACCACACATGCGGAAGTTGCAAGGTATGCTCCTCCATGGTTTTAATCTACTTGGCCTGAGAAATTAAAGACTGACAGCAGGGGGCGCCTGTGGCAATCAAGTGTGACCCTCCCGCGATCCCGTATCCTCTGCGCATGCTCGTGTTGCCCAAAGAGGAGTGTCTACAGCTGATGCATGTGATCAGGATATTGTGACGGAAGTATTTAATACGGCGACAGCGCGTCCCAAGTGTATGAAGGTGAACGCAGTACCATCACCTGTGCAGTATAATCCTATACTGTATACTGCTGTCTTTATGAATGATAGTTTAGAGATGTTGGTACATTATAGGGTGTTGGTGTATTGCATTAGTCTGTATTTTTAGTTATAATGTGATGTTTTCCCCCCCATCATATACAAAATAGCACAACCTTACAAAATAGGCCTTAATGCAATATATCATCACAAAATAAAGACAGAATAGTCGTGTGCATGAATAAATAAGCAAGTCTGCTTATTCAAATGTCTCTTTTATCTCAAACTTTGTTGATTTGTGTATCACAGATATTACTCAAAGAGCACGTTTTTAACCAGTATGAACCCCAGTTAATGACCAGGCACAAAGACAGTGAAGTTTACAAATACAAAATGTAGCTACTATATTTTAAAATCGGTTTGTTAATTAGGCTGCCACTGTATTTGTCATTTATGTTGACAGTGTGGTTTTAGCCACAATAATTTAAACTTGAAAGCTAAGAAAAATGAAATGAATTATCAGGGGATAAAAAGCCATTTTTTCCTCAGACAAGCACACTCTGAATTCATAAACATTTATAATTTATTCCACCAAATAAATCTTTCAAATCTATTTTTTAATACAACCTGCTTCCTGAATACAATACATCTTTATGTGTGTCCTGTCCCCCTGTTTGTTCTCTGATTATTATTATATAACTAGATTACAACCTAAGTATGAGAAGCCATAACTGTGTAACATTAACACAAACAATTTAATATTTAAAATGGACTACGCAAAGTAGGCTACTCAGTCTTGCTGACTGTACGACTGAAGGATATTCATTTATTCTCAATGGTATGCCACTATACTGTTCATTATCAGAAAATTCAATTAGACTTCACTGCGTAATGCATTTTAGTTTAGTTTTTGTTTTCATTTTCATTTTATCTCTTTGTCATGATGGTAATAATTTTTCCATTTTTTGTAAGCGTAACAGTAGACCTACAGCTAAACACTCAGTGGTTGGTTAATCTTGCTGCAATCAGTAAAGAGTATCAGTAAAAACTAACATTGCATTATGGTAGATAAGACACAGTCCACATGCAGTAGGCTAATCAGAGTGTAAACATAATTTATGGGCTATACGTACACTTTTATTGTGTATAGTGGTGTGTGCAGCAGCTCAGAGGTTAACACAGAAACATCACAGCAGGACAAACCCAGGCTTTGGTTCCTGGAATATATTTTCTGTGCAGAGTTTACATGTTGGCTGCATCAGTTTCCTCCCACGATCCAAACACTTGTGATTCGAGTGGACTGCACTCTTGAATTGCCTGTAGGTGTGAAGTGAAGTGTGACTGGAATTGTTCAGTAATCATTGTTAGATTTGTAATGGACTGGCAGCTTGTCCAGGGTGTTTCCTGCCTTCTGCCCAGTGCATTCTGGGATACAATCCAGCACGTTGTTGCCACTTCCAACTGTATTTGGAATAAACACACCACAAGGCTAATATTATCTATGTGTGGGCTTAATTTTAGCCAATGCAGCTTCAAGAATAACATCTATCTATCTATCTATCTATCTATCTATCTATCTATCTAATCTCTTTTTATGGATTCAGTTTTTAGTTTTGGGCAGTGCAGTCGTGTGAAAGCCTTTTACCTTTTTAAAGACAAAAGGTTACTTTTTGTATCAATTTTCTGGGCAGTATATTCATGAGGAAACCACCAGCAGAAAGAACAGAAAAATAAAACAGCAACAAGACTTTCTGTGAAGTACAGGAAAGTACTAGTTTTTATTCCTTCATAATCAAACTTCACAAACAGCTTGAACTTGTACAATACCTCAGAGAGTGAAAATTACAAAAAAAGTGCTGGTAACATTTACAAAAATCATCCTTACTTAGCAACAATCAGTTTATTCTTCCACACTTTTTTTAGTCTTTTGTATTAAGGCTTAATACTTCTGTATAAAGTATATGCAAGATAAGTCTTCACAGTTTTTCGAAAAAAGTCACAATATTATGTAACATAATGAAGCTTTTACGGCTATTTTCTTTATAATAACAAATACACATCACTGGTAAATATATGTGAAATACAGGGCTTATTGTAAAATGGCAAGTAATGATACTGTTTGCTGAGATAAATTGATTCCACACACTGTTATAGGAAAGTTTTGACATACCATTGCTATAACTGAAGGAGGAGGAAAAGAAAATGATAGCATAAACACTTGGGAGATCGCCTCCAAACTTTGGCACATCCCATGAAACAAGTTCACAAAATATGAGATTTATTTTTGAAATCATACATATGGAAGAATAGCTAAACTGGCATAAAGTGAAAACATGCTGTGTAGTAAGGTGCTAAATCAGAGATATTACATTGCCAGCCTTTTTTTCCCCACATGGACTGACATGAATAAGGTGCATTTGTAAGACTCAAAGCATGTAGGCCTTTCTTAGATGTCGACAAAATATGTAATAAATACAAGTTTTCAAAAACAACCTAAATGAATTTGACCAATAGTCTTGAGGCGACCCCGTATACTCATGCATTCCCATGGATTCAGAGAAATGAATATCTCTACTGCAGTTGTGTAACTCTCTTAACTGTGGCATGTGAAAGTAAAAGCTGTATTGTATTCATGGTATGTGTTTTTTTTTTTTCCTTATTTTTTAAAACTTATTTTATTTTTTTAAATGTTGAAACTGTGACAAACTTGATGAGTAAGAAGATGGAAATGAAAACTGAATGCGAAACTAAGCCAAGATATATTCACAAGATCCTCTAAGCTGCACTGGTTTACAGGTCAACAGATGAGAGCTCTAGCCCTAGTCTTACCAATTTCACCCTCATGCATACTGTACGGTTAAAGTGACGCAACAAGCTTGCTTAAATAGTCTACATCACAAAAGCAATTTGGTTTTAGTGCAAACACAATTGGCTGGCTTCAGCTTCTCAATAATAACAAGCTCACCAAGGTTACAAGAAGGCACATACTTATGCTTCCTCTAACACGCAACATATTTAGACAAACCGCAACATCTTTCAACAACACCACAAAGCGGTGAAAACAGGAAAGCTACTACATCCAGATAAAATGGTGAAGTTTTGCTGTTTGTGAATTAATCAAAAATTTACACTTATCCATCAACAAAATAATGACGTTAAGGTCAATAATTACTGCTGTTGTGATTGACCTCGTTGAAAAAGGATGAAGTATGATACATTTTGGTGGACACAGATTCTCTACATACGTAGCCAATGATGCTGTGTTTATGACAAAAAGGTGCATTTGGATTTTTTTTTCTCTAATGAGTATTATTATTTCACTTTCAAGCATTGTTTTTTGTAACATCCCAGAAAAAAACACTCAAAGTGACCAAATATGCAGAGAGTGTTTTTAAATGTGTGTGTTAAATGTGTGCATGACATTGGACAATTGGGTTTAACTTTTGGTATTTGTGTTTATCTTCAAATGTGTTATTGAAGAAGACAATCGACATTTGACTCATGGGATATGATTCCGTCCTCATACATCCCGTCTCTCACTTTCAGAGCTGCTTGATTTGTCCAAAACAATTACAGGAGGAAACAACAGTTTTAATGCCCCTCAAATCTCGACACTAATACTCGGGGTACTGCCGGGTAAAAAAACCTGCTTGGAACAACATTATGTGGATGTGCATTTAAAAAACGCAACCGATTTTTGTACCTTTGAATACAAAAACAAATCAAATCTTGTCAAATATCACCATTTACTCAGCATGGGTGAAACAACTATGGTTCAGAAATGTGTTCAGTGAATTATATTGCTTTTGATAGAAGAAGACCAAAATAAGTCTAGTGCAAATCTCTTTTCTGGTTTGAGAAGTGGTGGTCGGGTTAATGAGACTCAACTGTCATATCTGCTCTACCATAGCAAGAGCATACCAAGTGATTCTGATGACTGGATAGCTGTCAAGTGGTATCCCTTTATGACTTTTCTGAATGTTTAAGAGAGCACTCTTTCTTTTTCAGAAAATAAAAAATAAAAATCTGTCACCAGTGGATGCCGTGCAGCAATTTGGAAGGAAAACCCTAATAAATATTTCCTCTCATATATAACCCATCACTTAATGAATGCAATTAACCAGCACAAAGGAAATGTTATAACTTCTTACATCTAAATGACTCCTATTTTGAACGGGAGGAAGTTAGTCACCCTCCCCTGTACAGCTGGGAGGATGTGCTTGTCTGTCAGCTCGCATCTGTGCTAACGGGTGTTGTCTGTGCAGTTATGTCTGTCAAATACATCTCTCAACTTGGAAATGTTGGAAAACTCACTCCAGTCCAGTGTTTGACAAATCATATTATAAAAACGTCCTTGCACATACATTAAAAAACAAACAAACTTTATCCCCTCTTTCAAAACAGCAGTCAATACATTTCAAACAAGCTTGTTTCATAACAATAATAATAAAATACAAACCAACTTGGAGCATAAATTATCAAAAACAAACTGAAAACACATTACTGCAGCATATATTTCAGGGTTGCTTAGTTGTGATGTTAACTACCTTTACTACAACAGCTCCACTTCTGCCAAGTTCATGACTACTGTATATAGGAGAAGTATTTTTTTAGGGAAATAATAAAACATCAAGCTAACGTAGGCAAAAGAAAGCCTAACAAAATATACACATATTTATAAGCACATCTCATAGTTCAACTCAAGTGCATGTTTACACAAAGCATCTACATACAAGATATGGCAGCAAAAAGCCTGAAAGCCAGATGGAAAAGAACCTAAGCTGCTTTTATTAGGGCACATGTCATTTCTGATTTGTAATGCCAATATTTGAGAAATTCTGTCTTCGCCCAGGTACAAAACATCGCCAGGATTACAGTAATTAAATTTCCTATTTTTAACACACAGGATGGAAAATATACAGCAGATTCACCTTGAATTAGACCTTACAGTAATAAAATATTGTCAAATTTAGCCAAATGATTTACATTCCGCTCGCAGATGATGTGTTGTTATTACAAAAATATATGTAATCACTTTCATAAATATTTGGACCACGTTGTGATATTTAAATTTGTGTTACAGTTTGGTTTTTAATTTATTTTCATCATGTATTGATGGCTGGCTATGGTGCTTTTTTTCAGTGAACATGAAAGACTTTGACTTGAATTGCTGAGACTGACGGTATTATTCTCATGATTTTTTTTGGCTTAATAAACAACCTATAAATATGTGCAAACTTAACATCTTGGTCCATCTCAAGTATAAATGGCTAAATGTGCTCAAAGTCACAATGTCAGATTAGTATTTTAGGGACAGCCTTGAAATATTAGACGGTGCCAATATTTGAAGAAAACCGCTATCACAAAACTATTTCGATATAATCCAATGTGAAGGTGAACAGGTCTACACTGATTTGCTAAATGTGTGTATAGAAGACAATGATTATTATGTTTCGACAGAGGAACGATGCAACATTTACAATCTTATACATGCGATAGTTTACATCACAGCTAGTGTGGCAGATTCATTTTTATGTTTTGTTGCATTTCTTATAAAAAAAAAAAATCTATTTTGGTCTACAATAGGCAAATGAACACAACCACAAAACTATAAACAACTGATCAAGTGACAAAAACATAGATGCATTTTCACAAGCACCCGGCAATGAGAAGAAAAACAAAGAAAAAACAAAACAACTGTAGCAATCTAACCCAATTATATAGGAACCCCACACACATAGAAAATAAACATTAATTTCTCCATAAAACTTAAATTATCTGAACCCTTCTTTGGTTTATAAAAACAAACATTGTCTAGTACAATTTTTTTTTTCTTCCATTTGACTTCTAATGATTAGCATGGCCCCGCTTTACAAATGACCACTACCAGTCTCCTTTAGGTACAATACATTACAGTGCTAAAAGTTTGAATCTAAGTCTGCATGTCCATTATGGCAGACTATGTGCTGGCTGAGACAGTGACCAACATCTGCTTGCTGTTTTCTTTTTGTATTTTATATCTGTGCACTGTGAAAGGGAGACCTACATAGAGAAACAGAGTGATAACATAGTGCACGTTTTCTATAAAACCGGCCACACAAGCATTTCCTGTGCCCAAAGCTTATGAGGTTTGTGGCAAAATTTGAATTAACAGCAAGATGGGTTTAAAAAAACAAACAGATCTATTTGTGGGAAATATACATTTTACTAAACTTTGATGTAATGGGCAATGCTTGTTACTACATGACCAAATATCCAACACATCTGTAAAACAATTTAGTGCTGGAAATTCTCCTTAATGTTAAAAAATGACTGCCAGACTAGGAGTTGGAATGTTCTGGACTTGAACAGGAATGCATGTTTTCAGTTAACACACTTTAAAACAAATTGTCTCGTCGAGCTGGACTAAGCCAAAAAAAAGGAGTGAGTGAGACACAAAGAGGCTCAATGTTTAGTCTTTAGAGGCTAAAATCACGCCTAAGTCTCCTCATCATTGCGATGAAAGAAAGATACAGAAAGCCTGTTATCGAGGGACACTCAAAATATAGCTTGTGCTCCATCAAACAACAAAGTATTCCCCTACAGGAAAAAGGCTGTGTAGACAGAACTGCATGCTTCATTTGGACTGATGGATGGTAGTTACCTGATGATGATTTTTATTAAAAACTTCAGGGTAGTGTAATAACTGCATTTTCGGAGAAAGCGTCATAGTGAATATAATGTAGATGTTATAGCTTAGTTGAGCTGTATCATACTTTAAGATCTGAACAGCTGCTTCACTGTATGTGTGTGACTCAAAAAAGAAAATCAAAACAAAATCTGGATGTCTGACACTAAAATCAGAGCAGATACTATTTCTGTGCGTCATAGTGCGACGGTTGGATGACAGGGACTAGCTAGATCACATTGCCTATATTATTAATGTTTGATTTTAAAATGAAATGTCTATGAACTAAGCCTTGAAAATGTACATTTGTCAATCATAGCTGTTTTCTCCTATTTACTTGAAAACTATGTATTATGGAGGATTTAAAGATTCAAAATAAAGGCAATCTCTTGCTTTTGGTGTGATGCATGTTTTGTTGTAATATAATATGTTTATGTTGTAGATTTTGCAGAAATTTGTAATTGAAAAAAAAGATTATTTTATTTTTTTTTGTTTTGTCTGCTTGGATCTCACATCTATTTAACAATAGCGGTTTAATTTAAAAGGTGTCTTTTTTTTCTCTCCTAAATTTGGCACAGTAACTAGGCTGGAGAAGGTTACAGAGAAAACTGTGGTAATTAGTCCACAGGGGACATAATAATAAGCCATCCCAAAACCTTTCATCTTGCAGCCACTCAGTCCTGAAATTTGATTTATGGTTTCTATTCGACTACATTTTCTTTTAGGGATGTTTTCATGTTGCTAAACCAACCACTTAAAGACATTCAAATGCTGTGTGTGTGTGTTGCCAAAACTTCCAATTTGTAATCTCATTTAGCCTCCAAGTACTGTGGTTCTAAATATCGAAATTACCAGTTTCTTTTTTTCCACGTTGCTTGTTGCTTGCCCTTTACAATTTCAAGCTGCATGTAAACAACACGGCTGTCAGATAAAACTTTATCGATAGTTGAGGGGAAATTGGGCATTGGCTTGCATGTGGAAGAGCCTGTCATCAAGGTCAAAGGACACAAAGTGTACTTTAAAAAAACAGCTGCCAGTTCCTACAGCCTGCAAACCATTGTGTCTTCATTTACAGTAAATGCCAGAGGAGGTAACTACTGCCATGCTTATAGATGTTATTATAGTCTGAACAATGGCAATTATTACCAACAACACAATTAAAAAATCCAAATATTATTGATTCAGATTCTGTGTGGCTCCCTCTGCTGTTCAAAGTGCCACTGCCTTTTCCCCACAAACATACAGTACAGTATATGGATTGCTTGCAAATGGCAAAAAATGGCATGTGTAAAATGCCAAACAGCAATGAGAGAGAGCAACATGAAAGAAAAGAAGAAAAAAAAAGTTAATTTTAAGATTACATAAATATGTTTCAGGTATCATCTGAACCTGCTCAACCTATTTGTATATTTCATTTAAAAACCTGGATATTTGATTGCATTTTATATCTTTGAATCCTCCAAACTGTATAAACGTAAGGTAAAAAATAAAACTTGCAGATGTAGCTTTTACTGTATATGAATAGAACATTTAATGTATTTTAAAGGGTTCTCTTATAGGGTGTACTCACAACCACCAGGTCTTAGCAGTAATAGTATAAATAGTATTTTTTAATAGACCATTGTGTATATACTGTATCTGTGCAATGTAGGAGAGAAAAACTATGAATATTCTGTATAGTTGCTGTATGTACTGATAGGCACTTGATAGGCATATTCCCTATATCCCACAAGATACTGTATACTCTAGCTGCAATTATGTCTTTATTAAACTATCTGAAAATGTATGCTTCATCTGTGTGATGTGAGATGGTGATACTTAAATATATATAGTATATTTGTAAGAAGTTATCTATTTCACTCTGTACTGTAGAAGGCCCAAAAAAGAAAAATGCAGTTAAGTAATATCTGAATGTTTCCATGTGTTTTCTGTATTCTACTCTTAACTTTGTGACTTTGTTCAAGCTTCAATAAAAAGATTGGACTTAAAAATGTGTGGAGACAAACAGGAAGACAGACGCATGCTTATCAGAATAAAATGAACCTGTTCCTTACTCAACATGACCCTCACCATTACTATCTTCCATTTCCTTGTTTTCATCTCAATGCAAAGCATATACGCATATATAGTACACTGTGAAATATGACTCAATAACTGACTATCCTTTATCCAGTTGCGTGAAGCTATGTATGTATAAACAACACCACTATGATCACCATAAAATAAGCAGGAGGAAGTGTGAAATAAAGAAGTATAACGATGAATTAAACATACTGCAAGAAGGACAACAATGTACTGTAGACCCTGTGTCTCTACACTAGATAAACAAAACATGAACAGTAATATATTTGAAACACAATACAAACAGCTGCAGGCTCAAGGCTATTATCTACTTTTCAATATGTTTTGTTCTGGAAAATATGCAAACACTTTGCAAACATAAAGTTTAGACTTTTTTTTAACTAACAACTAGAAGCACGATTGAGATAAGGACTTATTTTCTGGATAATGTTGCAACTTTTCAACCATTTTTAACCAACGTTTTTGCAACACTGAGAAAAGAGAATTAATCACCACCACGAGTAGCTGAAGCAGTATAAGGAATATATAACTATGGACAGTGAAGAGCCTGTGATGCTAATGCAACAGGAGAGGAGCGTTATGACACACTGGAGAGAAGGTTCTTCCCCTTCCAAGCCTGGTCTGCTATCAATCAAACACCTTATGATACAACAAGTCAACTGACGATGGGACGAGTTATTAGCCCTCATCCGGATAACGTTGAGATTGGCTACTTTTGTTATTCCAAAAAAAAAAAAGATAGAGAAACAATTGATAGTGTAATTCTGAAATCAAATATTTCAAAAACCAACATCGAGCTACTTAACCTACTATTTAGACCAATGATACCACAAAGCTGGTTGTACTCATCTAGCTACAGTCAATAGTGCATTTGATATATGTGTTTACACAAAATATGTAAAAAATTTAGGTGCCATGAAGGAATGCTAGATTACTGAATACATACATTACACTGAAACAATTCAATTCATGTCTCTGCCTTTGCTTTCAAAGAAGTGATGATGTTAGTTTGGCAGTGTTTAACTTGGTACTGAACAGACAACAAACACCAACATCATGAGCTGTGTGCCATACGTGTGGCAGTACTGTTGGAAAGAGATCTCGGCAGTTGCTTACGTATTCTATTTAGTGCATTGTCTGTTAAGGCATGAGATTACCCTCCACTTGCTGTGTAGAGACAAATATAGCACTAGCATGCAGCAATATTGCCATCCTGGCGACAACAGCTACAAACAGGAACCATTCAATTTAGGCTTATATGCACACCATAGGAGACAGGCCCAATCAAATGTTAAGTAATGTGCTACTTTTACTGAGGACTAACCTCATGCTTTTTCACTGTATTTCTCATGTGCGGTCAATGTTCTTTTTTGGTGAGGAGAAATTAATACAGAATCTATTCAGGCCTCACATGATCATCACTTGCCTCCACAGGGTTCAGAAATCTAGAAGCAATTTTATGAAATTTCAAAATGATGGATATAATTTCTCCAAACGGGTACAATGACGTACATCAGAGCTTGACCTAGGCTTTTGTCAAATCTCAGAACTAATGTTACAGGTGCCATATTAGCCCAAAAGGTTTGGAGAGCTGCTTCTCATAGTACCTGTGTTGCATATTGCAAAGGAAGCCCTACAGTTCAGATATTCCACTTATTAACAGTTTGATTAGGCTATATACCACACAGACACTCACAGACATACAAACACTAAGGAAGGGACACGACTGTGTACAACTGACGGACAGATATCAAAGAAGCTGCATTCCATCACCTCCCACACCTTTAAACCCACAGAAAGTAGTTCTAGGACACACATATCATTTATGTTACACACACACACATTATAAATGTATTATTATTAATAATATAATAATAGTTATTATTATTACCTCTGCCAACGGAGTTGGACGGGAGTTGTGTTTATTATTACTGTTTCACTGTTAATGTTGTTTGGCTTGGATGTTCTCAGAGAATTTATTTTGTCTGTTTCTAAAGAAATGCAATTGATTTACTGTTATAGGGAACTAACTCCATTAAAGAATGATTTCAAAAAGGTTAAAACATAGATGAGCACACATAATGGTACATATTTAAATAAAAATTAATGCTTGCATTAACACGGCACAAGGATATACTGTAGGTAACTGCAAGCGATAACAAAAGCCAAGAACCGCTGAATTACTTAATGAATAAATTGAAACAAAGGTATTTTATTACATGTGAACTCTACAACCAAATGTTAGATTTAAACAAAAAAAGATCCTCTTTTCTAAAACTATAATATCTCTGTTAACAGTAGTGCACTTATTGGTTTAAGCAGTGCAACATATATGCAAGAAAATAATGCAGTCCACTTATCAAGATTTAAAAAAATGTTGTTTTTTTTTCCTTTGAAATTGAATAAAAGAAAATTATAGAAGTTCATTTAAGGAAAATGATTAAATATTAAGCACAGGCATTTTAAGAAAATGTGCAAAGTAGCACTTTTTTAACTACAGCAGGTCTTTTTAAGACCACTGTATGCAGTTAGTCATTCTTTTAACAACACAACTACTAGAGTGTTTGCTCACATAAATGAGCAAATCCTTCAGATTTGCAGTTGCAGGCAGTTGCATTTGTGTGTGTGTGTGTGTGTGTGTCCTATTTTGATTAAAAAGCAATACAAAACAATTCAAATATCAGAAATGAGCCTTACGTGATGTGATGCATGGATGACAACTTGCACACACTAGCTTCCAAATCTATTCTGTACATGCTGTGTCTAGGTTTTTAGAAAAATCAGGAATGTATACTATTGTCTAGAAAGTCCATCTGCAACTTGTGGTATAAAACAGTGTGAATTTAATGGAGCTACTTGTTTTCCTTTGAGACTGTATTTCCTTTCAAAACGTTGCATGTCATTTGAGCCTTCAGGGAGAGCATTTAGAGTAATGCATTTTGCTCCCACTTGCTAAAATAGTAATGACCAGGTTATGGTCATGGTTCTCGAATCAGGATGGCATTTAGTTCCGATTGATTTAAATTAAATCCCTCCCTCTTTAACACTGTTCCAATCAACAACAAGCCTAAACCCCCCTAATATTATAATTCGAATTACAACCATGTTGGCTACTCAATAACAATAGTTAAAGTGACAATTTTGATCTACATCCCATAACAGTCAGGTGCAAGTTGAGGAGCAGCAATTATGAAGGAGAGAGTTTAGTCGCATATGCCAGCCTGCCATAACTGTGAATGTGAAAGGCTAAAAAAAAAAACATCAGCAAAAGAATCTTTCTTTTTTTCTCATGTTTTGAAATGGAAGAGGTCTACTAGCCTTAACAGTCTTTAAGGATATTAGTGGCAGTGTATGCAAATGAGTTAAACTCCAAACTTCAGAAAAAAAGAAACATATTTTTGCTCAAATACTGTCTCATCAACACACCCTAGTTTAGTAAATGTAATCTTAACCATCAAAATGCATGGACAACAATTACAAAACATGAAATATTTGTCCCTGTCACCACCGACAGGAAGTTACACTTCAATTAAATGATTGAAATTGGTACCTTGACAACAGCTGCATTATAATCCCTTAATACCATAGGAATAAAATAAAACCCAGTGTCAAATTAACTACTCTCCTTTTTTTGTTTTACATAAGAAGGCAATCTTGTGACCATCAGTATTTTTAGAGGGAATATGTAGCCCAACCCCAGATGATTTTTTTTTTTGTTTTTGTTGTTGTAAATTATACCACAGTAAGCTTGGACATCTATAGTTTCCAAACTGGTCAGTATGGGTTCACAACTGCCATGATTTGTGTTTCATGGCAATGTATACACACACACACACACACACACACACACACACACACACACACACACACACACACACACACACACACACACACAAACAAACAAACAGGGACAAACAGACAGACACATGCAAATACACAAACGCTCAAACATATATGCACATTTATATTCATTCAGACATATCTACACTAAAGGTGTGTTTGTGTGTATATGATTCTTTCGCAGGCCTTTCGGTAGTGTTCAACACATAAATCAGTATTTTAGGAAAGCATACATTTAGAGGCCTGTAGTTAGGATCCATCCAGTAGATCAATATCAAACTACTAAGCCTTAAGGCCACCATCTTTTTTTTCTTTTAGAATAACAGAAAAAAAAAAAAAAATCTTTTGGGAAACTTAATGTGCCAGTGTCTATACTCATTACTCTTCATACCTCAAAATAAGAAAAGGAAAATCTAGTGCCATTTTATTTGTCATTCTTTTTGAAAGAAGTTTATCTATTAGTACTTATCCATCGGAGACATGCATTCGCATGTGGTCATTGAAGTGCTCCATTTGGTCGAACTTGGCAGGGCAGACGGAGCACACGTAGGTGGTCCCTTCTTGGCAGCTCGCTTCTGCAGCTACACCCACTCCTGTTCCAACCCCAACCCCTACTCCAGCACCTCCGCTCACTGGCATGGCGAGGGCCACCACTCCAGCTCCAGGCTCAGGGACAGCCATAGGCATGGGAATGGAGACTGGGCCCGGGGTACCTGCGCTCCCCGACAGCCCTGTGATGGCGCTGCCTGTGCTGTGCAGGGCCATGTGCCTCTCCAGCAGGGTCTTGTGTGAGAACTTCTTCTTGC
Organism: Sander lucioperca; assembly: GCF_008315115.2. Classification (NCBI taxonomy): domain Eukaryota; kingdom Metazoa; phylum Chordata; class Actinopteri; order Perciformes; family Percidae; genus Sander; species Sander lucioperca. The sequence continues at coordinate 12,752,787 of NC_050185.1, read as the reverse complement.
AGATGTAGCACTCATAGGACTTCTCTCCACGGTGCAGCCGCATGTGGACATTGAGAGAGCTCTTCTGGGTGAAACGCTTGTTGCAGATGCTGCACTGGTAGGCCCGCACCCCTGTGTGTGTCACCATGTGTTTGATTAAGTAATCCTTCAGGGAGAACGAGCGCCAGCAGATGCTGCACTGATGAGGCTTCTCACCTGGATGTACATGCAAGACAAAAGCATTTAGGGGAAAAATAAGAGACACATTTTGAGGATTAGGTTTTCAAATAATGAATAACAACATTTGAAGCCTGAAGCCACAAGTGTTACATTTCCAGTACAGGAACATACCTCAGGCTGGAATTATTTAAACCTGTATTAGTATTGTTATAATGCTGGTTCTATGTCCTGTACGCTACAAGTTTTTAGTTAGTTTTTAGATAGTTTATGAAAAGTAAAAAGTGCTTTACAGACACAGAAAGGTAGGAAGGATTTGAAAAACACACAATAATGTTAATTCCCATATGATCACAAACCAAATAATTTATTCATCTATTTGGTATTTTTGTCAGTTTGTTAAGACGTAAGCTCATTTTACATTATTGTGTCTGCTGACATTATTGGCTGTAAAATATTAACATATTAATAATTACGTAAAACTAACAGGTAGATAAAGAGACTGACAACAGTGTGAACAGGCACATTGGATCATGCAATTTAATGAAGTCCTGTCTATCTACTGTTTGTTGCTGCACGGAGTGAATTAATGTGTAGCTACCTGTTTTGATTAAATGATGCCAATAATTTATTCTTCTACTTTATCACTTTTGTTTCTTCTTTTTCGCAACATGCTCAGATCAGTGACAGATCGGAAGCATGGAGCAAGCACACATATAACAGGTATATTTACTGTCTTTGCTATTTTGCTATTATATTTGCAATAATGACTCATACAATTGAAAGCTGTCTCTTAAGTCTCCTTTTTTGATTTCCGCCACATTACCTCTGCTGTACATGTGTATCATGTATTGGTGTGTCTTTTAGCTATTTTTGGTGTGTATTGTACAAATCCATATTTTTAGGAGTTTTCATTCTTTTGTAATGACTGTGCCTTGTGAAGATGTTAATATATTAAATTTGCCAAAATACCTCTTGATTACTTTTCTTTTTACTGAAATAAAAACAATTGATGCTATATATGAATTAGATGCATGGTACAGCAAGGGACAGCAATACAACATTATGTTAAATCATACTGACATCCTGTTCGTTTTTGAATAATATTTTTGAGCAAAGGTAAGCCGTCATTGATTGAGATTAAGATTTTGTCTCATGGGATTGATCGATCAGTTACTTTCCTTCTCAATATGTCATCAATCTAATTGTGTGAGTACAACTGGGACATTTGGTTTGAAATAGCAGTCACAGGTGGTTCTGGACACGCAATGGATTCTAATGAATATGAATGGCTATTGGAGTAGGCAATTTTTATGAGATCATCTAATTATATGATATCTAATTCTTTCTGTGATGATGATTTCTACAGTTTATGATTGATAAGCCTTCCAGTGCTAGAGGAAAGCAGTGCACAGTGTAATGATGTGCTGCATGAGCACTCTTTTGGCACTGTAAGTCAGATACAAATGATAACAAAAGATACTAGTCAACTGTGACCTAATGACTTTTTTTTATGCTGTTTTATACTTTTCCAGTATAAAAACACAGCTAACATACTGATACTATACACTCTATGTTTTATGGACTAATCTTCACTGTTTTACAGTAAGTATTCATTTCGTCACATTCTCAGTGTGAACAAACTATAACCTCAAACTCCTGCCTACATTAACTATATAGATATTACAACGATTTAACAAAGCTTACTAACATTAAAAAAACATTGACTACAAATAAGAAAATCTGACCTACCAGTATGGACAAACATGTGTTTGACGTAGTTCTGTTTAGCAGTAAAGGTTTTACTGCAGAGAGTGCATTCGTAGGGCTTCTTTTCCCCCGGACCAATTCCTCCTACAACCTGCTGCTGCTGAGCTGGCGCTTGCTGTACCGACATGGGGTTCGGGAATGATGGCATAGAAGGGGGCGGCACAGCCACAAATTGTGGTTGCTGCTGGCCAGGAAGGTAAAGGAAATTCTTGTTGTCTCTAGCCGGCTGTGTAGGAAAGAGTGTGGGCAGGAAGGTGCTTCCAGCAGTGCCCATCACTTGGGAATTGCTGGTCACGGTGAGCGGCATCCTCAGATTGCTGGTGTGTGATTCTGCCTGGCGCATGTAGTGCGGGGCACTTGGCAGGGACTGGGACATGACTGAGTTTGGCAGGGGCTGCATCATGCTACTGTCACTAGTGCTGTGGGATGTGTCTCCGTCGTCTGTGTCTTGCACTTGCTCTGGGGACGAGTCATTGACCTCTATATGCACTGGACCTCCTTCACCAGGATGACCGTCCCCGCCCCCGTCTCGGCTAAAGGTACAGGTCAGGTACGGCTGCTGCTCCATAGCATCTGGCTCAGTACTGATGGAGGAGCTCACCCCTGAGTCAAAACTTTCAACCTTGGATTCACTCTCCACACCCTCAGTATGGTCAGTGTCATCTTGGCAGTCCAAATTATCGTAGCAGCTGTACTCATCTTCGGCCTCCTGCTTTATGTGCATCCCTCCTGTTTGTATGCGTACCGGTCGGGGTTGCTTGCGGCAGTGGGTGGACTCTGCTGTGGAGATAAAGCGGTCGACCTGCTGAGATCTCTCCTGGATGCGGTTCATCCAGGGCGGATCTTGAGATTGCTGGTCCTTCTGAGTGCTGAGAGTCGGATCGCAATTTATCGACATAGGGTTAATGTACAGGGGGCGCTCGCGGGTGCCGTTCTGCAGAGTGAGGCCAGGGTATGAGTACAGTGATGTGTATGCACGATCCATGCTTTGTGATGTTGCTTGCATATAACCTGACTCTGCGTCGCTGCTGGGCCCAGAGGTGCCAGACTCTGGCGTGCCACGGGGCGTTTCCTGACCAGAGTCTCCTGGTATAACAGGGAACCCCCCCGGCCCAGCCAGGCCCACATTCTGGGACACGATGCGGGTACACTCATCAATGACGGTCTTGATCTGTAGGATGCTGGCAGCAGTTAGGATCTGCAGGGCCTCTGACTGAGATACCCGCAGAATCCCACTGTACATAAAGTCAATCAGCTTTTGGATGGATTGCACTGAGACCACAGAAGGGATCTCAATGTCGCTGTAGCCCAAGAGCAGCTTGTCCTGAAAGAAGGGGCTTCCAGCAGCCAGCACGCACCGGTGAGCTCGCAGCATACTTCCATGGATCCGAACAGTCACGTCACAGAAGTGCCCACGGTTGCGTTGCTCATTGAGGGTCTCAAGTACAGAATTGCTGAAGTTGTGGAGATTGATGTTATGAATGCGCTCGGTCATCCCCTTGCAACTGATGTCACCTGCAAGCAGGAAGCAACACATCTGACTTAAAAAAATGCTTGACACACACAATCACAACATTATTCAACTGGATTAAATACACCCATATACCTAAAATATTTAGTTTTACAAAAACATTTTTTTTTCCCTCAACAGTATATTTACATTGTTGGTTTACAGTATTAGTGATGTATTAGGAGTAATACAACTATGTAATTGAATAATTAAATATACACTATGTAATAGAATATTTACGGGCAAATGCATCACAAAAAGAAGCTCTCTTGCACGCAAGGAGATTTTTGGCTGTATGTCAGAAAACACAACCATGTCACAGTACTACAATCAATTAAATATATGATAAGTAATATTGATTCTTGTTATAAAAAGATATAAGATTTAAAACGATAATAAAGATATGGTAATTCTAATATTTGTTTTTCTCAGTCCAGTCTCATAACTTTAGGATGAGAATCAAATCATTTAAAAATGTGTCTCTTGAACGGTGGTTTCAAAATTCCACATTAAAGAGGTGAAGGACAATTAAGATGGTTCCCATCTAATTATTACAAGTTTCTCTCTCTATGTGTATTCCTGAAATTCCTCCAACCACCGTTAGGTGGTGCACTGGGCTTAGATGACAACAGGCCTCTTTTGTTAGCCATGTGTTCACTGTGATGGCGCTTCCTAACTATCCTAGGAATACACTAGATGTGACCTGGGTGATCAGTTTGTAAGATAACTCAAGATGATTTTCTCCCCAGTTAGATGTGAAAAAAATTGAAAATCTAAATCTAAATTAGAGCAGTAGTAAGTGTAAGAATTATGCAAATTGTGGGTTTCCATAATTTTTGTAGAATTAATTTATTTAGCATATAAACATTCGTGAGTATAACTTAATTAAAGTGGTTGACCTTATTTAAATAATTATTAAACACAGCCCTTTTCATTAACCCAAGATAAATGTCCTCATTTATACTTGGAAACTGTACAAATCCATGTAAAAAATGTTATAGTAATTCATTTACACTGTGTTTGTCAATGAATATATTTATGAAAACATATTGGTGATGGAATGTCAGAATCAACACATAACATAACTACTCTATATACGGAATGAAAACCTGAACATATGGAGAAATGGTTTATATTTTGGAATGCAGTTATACACTAAATAGAAATAAATTGAACAGTGGTACTAACAATAAAACCATATTTGATAGTAACAGACTAGAATTGAGCTAAAATGTACTGCAGAAGCAGTGCAATAGTGTTAGCATTAAGTATTAATGCTCTTTTCCAGCTAAGTTACACATAAAGGGAAAAAATAAAAAAACTGAAGCAGTCCAGTACTCACAGTTAGATGACGTTTTTTTCCGAAGATGCTTGTGTGGCTGGTGATGAAGTGCAGGTCAAGCTTCAGTTTGCTGGTGGAGATGGCTGATCAGAGGCCAGGTGCTAGGCAAGGCTGTCAGTCCTCTCTGTCCAAATCATGTGTTGCTCTGCCACAGTGTTTGGAGGGGGAGAGAAAAGACAAAGACAAATCTTAATGCCACATACTGCCTCGTCGATATTGCCACTCCCTTAATGAACCGGGAGCCACAGTAACACAAATGTCTTCCACCAACACGCTGCAACAGATGTGTGAAGAGTTTTTAAAACAAGACGAATGGATGTTCCTGTGTGCACATGACCACCAATTACAAATCAAAGATTGAAAAAATATTGGTATTAGAGCTAGTTCTTCTCTCAGCAGTTATCTGAGCCGCAGAGCAACAAAACCACACCCTTACAAAGAAAAAACGATCTAAATTAATTTATTTTTTTACCCAGGTTAAATATTTCAGAAAAGGTCTCGTGTGTGTGTGTGTGTGTGTGTGTGTGTGTGTGTGCGTGCGTGCATGTGTGTGTGTGTGTGTGTGTGTCTGTGTGTGTGTGTGTATGTGTATGTGTGTGTGTGTGTGTGTGTGTGTGTGTTTGTGTGTGTGTGTGTATGTGTGTGTGTGTGTGTGTGTGTGTGTGTGTGTGTGTGTGTGTGTGTGTGTGTGTATGTGTGTGTGTGTGTGTGTGTGTGTGTGTGTGTGTGTGTGTGTTTGTGTGTGTGTGTGTGTGTGTGTGTGTGTGTGTGTGTGAACATATGTGTGTACTTTTTCATTTTCAAATCCAAAAAAATAAACAAGACAATGTCCAATACAGATATAGAGCAGATGTTAGAAGTTGTAATAATAGAAAACAAATCACACATTAGGTAAAAAGACAAGGCATTCATTGAAAAACACAAGACAGGCATTCAACAACATTAAGCATGTGATAAGCAAACCGACCACATTAAAGCCACATATAATGGTATAATTTAAGGTCATACAGGCTGAAAAAAAAATGCACTGAACCAGTGGAACATGCCTTTACAATGTATCTCTTATGTGTCCCATACTGGTCAAAGTACCTTCAAATATCTCAACCAACAAAGCTTTAATCCGGAAATTACTCCACATGTTGGGATGTGAATATTTATCATTACTGGAGTTTGGATCGGGATTGCAAGTGTAATCTGACACTCTTAAATATGTTTTTGTAAAAGGAGTAAAAAATGTTTCGTAGCTTTCACGCTGGCTACAACACAAACATCAAGTGCTCTCTGTGAAATGGCAGTAACATGTTATGGATATTTTCTGACCTCTCCAGTGATGCACTTTAGGACTCAATATGTAAACACAGAAGCACAGAGAACATAGAGATGGTTAAAGTGATATATTGCAAAAGTTTATGTTAATTAATTACAGAGAAGTTACAGAAAAAATATCAAGGTCTCACCAGTAACTCCCACAGAGAAGTTTGTGCACATTGATTTTGTACTGTCACAGAACAAAAGAAATCCTTTCTGACTGGAATACAGCCAAAAACAAATCTCCCCTTATCCTATGGGAAATAGTCTCTCTACAATACTCTATTATCATTGGAAAAAAGTCCTCAAGCAACACTCTCGCTCTGTTTCCTATAAGAAAACAGTATTTTTCCCCCACTGGTGACCTTGACATATACATTAGTTTACACATACATGGTGTTTCCGTGAGCATTTTTGAACACAATGCATACATAAAAATGTTCAAATTATTAACAAAAGTCAAAGAATTATAATTCCTTTAACAAACAACAGTGTGTTGCTAAATGAATAGAATGAGGGAATTGAATGGAATTGACCACACCTGCACGTTAACGCTGACACTCATTCTTTTACAAATCCCAAGTACTTTCAAAGAACACACCTCCCGCTTTGAGACACTGAGGTGAAATCTACAGATGAAAAGTATGTGATTTTAAGCAAGTGACCTCTGTGTTTTTTTCACAAAGGTGTCAAGGTAACTGATATATATTTTGATCTCCAAAATGGTCAATGAAGATGATTATTTTTTCTATAGTTTAGTACGGAGAAGCAGAATATCTGGGAGAAAACCAAAGTTGAGGGGTTAAAGTGTAAAAACTAAAATAGCTATGTGCACAGCTGACAGGGAGATGTGTTCTTGTTTTCTCGAAATGTCCTTGTCAACTAACAAATCTGATGATTAGATATAGACAAGTAATAGCCTGTTTGAGAGCAGAGGGTGATCACTCGATACTAAGACGAATCATTCTTTGGCACTATAACACACACACATATACACACACACACACACACACACACACACACACACACACACACACACACACGGTTAGTTCTTCTGTCTTGGTCAGGACAGAACTTAACTCTAACTGTAACCTTTGGCCCTTTTATCATAGACCTGACCTCAATATAAGTCTGAACCCCAAACATGAGCCTTTTTCTAATACCTAACATACAAAATCTAACCAAAACCATAAACCCAACTGTAGGTGTAACCCTTGCCCTAAAAAATTGGCTCAGTCAAAATGAAAACCAACAAATATATCACGTTAAAGCCTACTCTTTCTAATATTGCACACAAACATGAGCCAAAATGCTTGAAACTATAGCAGTGGCAAATAATTGACCTTTTTTCTTTTCTAGCAGCGGTTAGCTCGAGATGTAACTGGTGTATTCTAGTGCCATGGGCCTTTTTTGTGTGCCTACTGTTAGACAATGCAAATACATATATGTTCCCTATCTGGCTTCCCTCGCCCATCCAGACATGTAAATCCACCTGCCTAAGGGGTAAAGTGAGGTGAATGCTGGCAACAAAGGAGCAGGCCAAGGGAAGCAGGCTTCAGTTGCCCAGACTGCCACTCACAACAGTGATTCCATTTTAGCCGTGACACAGTGGGTGAGCAGCAGCCAGCGCCTACCTGCAGTGAATTCTAATCAGCCCAGGGGTCTGTCTCCCTCCCTCTCCCCCCCCCCCCCCCCTCCTGTACCCTGCCTTGGACTAAAGGGGCTGATGATCCTTCAAAATTAATTAGATCCTTGTAGGAGGCAGCCATTTTCTTTCACTTCCTAACGCTCCACCAAATTTTTTTTTTTGAATTCAAATAAATTTGGGGTGTGTCTTTTCCCTCCTCATATTGATCCCTTTCTCTGTGTGCCTGCCTCTACCTGTTTCCTGTTTCATCACGTTGAAACTCACTCACCGTCTTTTCTTCCGTCTGTCTCTCCCTCTGTGCCCCCTCCTCTTCCTCCCTTCCTCCCTTCCTCCCTCCCTCCCTCCCTCCCTACGAACCTTCCCCAACACCCTCCGCCCCTGCCTCTCCATGCTCCCAGCTCTGTGTCTGCCTCTGTGGAGTTTGCTGTCAATAAATCCCCAGAGGTCAGTTTGTCTGCTGGAAATCAGACACAATGCTTCAGACCGCCAATGCAATGCATGCTCTGCTGCTGCCGCCACAACAAAGACTGAAGAGAGGTGGAGGGTGGGGAAGAGGGGGGCAAAAAAAAAAAAAGAAGACAGGGAGACGAGGGTTGCAACTTCACCAGCCAGACTCCAGGTTAATCAGCTGCCTGTATAAAGTGACAAGCTCATGAAATACGCTGCATCGAATTGGACATTAGTTAATCAAAGGGGTAGTGGGTGGTGGTGGTGGTGGTGATAGTGGTGGTGGTGGGGAGGGGGGGGGGTAAAATGGTGAGGATGGGGGATGGGATTGAGTGAGAACAGACATAAGAGGCATGCTTATGAAAGGAGCAGTATCAGCCATGTGAATAATATACATCCTGAATATGCAAATACTGCTTACAACACACACACTACAAGCATATATTCAAGGCTCTTGATACATTTAAATCAGGAGACAAAAGGGCCACGGGGCATTGTGAAAAGCTCATGTCCATGCATGTGCATACAGCACTTCCATGAATCTGATGCAGTTCAAGAGTGTTTTTGTGTTACACCTGATTAATAGTAATTTATGAGTTTGTTTGAAATCTCTGCTGCTTAACCATCACTGTCCAACATTGTAATTATTAATTTCAATCATCCATTTAGCCCAAGTGCATTAGCATATACACTACTAGAAAACATGCTTTAATAGTATGGTCCGGATATGTGATCTAATGTAATTTAGTACACAATGTAAATGTGTGGTGAGTACGCTGGGACATTTTAAGCAATAATCAAGTGTTGAAGTTTTAATCTGACAAGTGATAATTTCAAGGTGTGTTCAATAAAGACACAGCACGTTAATTTCACTCCTCTGACAAAACAATTTACAGCGGCAACTCACTGTAATCAGTCAACATCTCAGACTTAAATACATTTTCTTAAACCTCAACTAATTGTGTCTTGGTTCCCTTTGATCGGCACAATTAAAAAGTATTCTTTTAGGTGACTGAATATTCATCTCGGCCCAACAATGTTGTGTTGGCCTGATTGGACACATTGGATTGAATCTGAGTCATTTAGCGCACTGTGTCTCTTATAACATTCAAATGTTTCGTCTCTAACGTTGTGAAGCAATTAACAAGTAAGGTAACTCATGCACCTAAATCACACACACTTCAGGAGACACAGCAGAAAACACCTCACAGTCTCAAAATGTAATTGATTTGCCTTTATAGCAGTCACTGAAAACCATCAACAAGCACGTAGGCTGTTGACAAGTTGAGCCAAGATTTTGAAACAACATTTTTTTTGTTCCTTCCTTCTCCCTTAACTGAAATTGTATGGTGTAACATAACATCACCACCAATGTCTAAACGTCTGATGATGATTATGAATTACATTTAAACCCGGTTGTCCTAACAATTTCGACATGAAACGTCTTCCTGTACTTTGAACTGGCTCTTCACCTACAACACAGACCAGTGACTCTTCCTTCACAACTTCAGTCTTGATTTCAAGCTCACCACCAGGGACAGTTTAAAAATATGCAAACGCTGTAAAATAGCATTCTATTAATTCACCACTCGTTTTTTTTTCCTGTTGCAAATGCTCTCTTACTTGGTCAAAGCATTGTGAACTAATTACAGAGTGCCAGTGTAATGTTATGGCCACTGCTCAATCGAGATTGCTTGAATAACTGTATTATGTTCATGCACTTCTGTGCATCATACACTAACTGGAACTGTTGTGAACTCTTTATTGTCCCCATAAATATTATCTAACTGTTCATGTTTAGTTCCACTGCCACTAAAATGTCTCAAATAGCACAGCAGATCAATGCGATAACACATTCAGTCCAACTGAAAGCCAATGAAACAGGATGTGACAGGATGTGCAGCTTTCAAATAAATTCCTCAAGCAAACAAATAACACACACTACAATACCATTACACAAGTAAAGAACAGTTTAAATATATTTTTGACAGGACAGCTTGTTCAACTTCATCATTTTCTGTCAAAAACACACCCACCACCACCCGTTATCCATAGCAGATCCTTTGTCTATTTACAGATGGGAGGATAATCTACTTTTTTCAGGCACACAAACGTTCAAATTAGTGCTATCCGTAAATGTTCCACAATGTATTTTATGAAGTTTCCAAAAAGAGCATAGAGGACAAAAAAAGATAAATAGCCTTAATGGCTTATGGCCATTCAAATTATAAAGACAGTATCTCACTTTGGTGCTTAAAGGGACACTCTCAAGATAATGTTTTTTCTGTTATAATACGTGCTATCATGTATGTACGCTCTTTGTGAAAGCAAATTCCCCTAGGGGCAATAAATGTTTCATTTATAACTGGCAATTGGCTGGGGTTTTGTTAATGAGCATTTGACCAAGAAGAACCATCTGACTACTCATATGATAGTCTCCAAAACACCTCTAACCCCCGAAGCAGATAATGCTAAATTCAAGAGTTATCATTTAGGCACAAGTGTCCACAGCAACTGCCTCTCTACAGCTACTACACTTGTCGAGGACATTTTGCCTCTCCAAAAAAGCACCTCACGGGCCATTGAGAGATCTTCATGAACCTACAAAGATGCTTATACAGGACTTTTCTGTCCATTACTTGTGTATCATGATGAAGGGCAGTTAGGGAATTCTGTTTGGCAAGATATATCAACTCATATGTCTGTGTTCATATGTGTCTATTTATGCCTGGATGGTAAATACTGTAAGCAAGCAAAACCTCAACAAGCAAACTGTGTAGAATAGAGGTGCTGAAGCACCTTTATATCTCCGAGAGAAACAAAGTGTCTCCTGACTTTATGTCCTTGGGAGATAAAGCATGACAAAGATGCTTTGTGCTGAATTATGAGAGGATCGTGTGAGACCTCTGCTAACAAGCATACACTGTGGAGTGCAGCACAGCCTGGGGATACGTTTAGGTTAAGTGTATACAATGTTTGTCACTAAAAAGACAAAACAGAATTAACACACACTAACAAGTACTGTATTTAAAAGTAGTTCAGGAAACAAAAAAAGAAATGGTGTTCACACAAGCCTTCAAGAGTTTCATAAACAACACTTATAGGATTGTAGTATATTTATATATATATATATATATATATATATATATATATATATATATATATATATATATATACATACGTGTGTGTGTGTGTGTGTGTGTGTGTGTGTGTGTGTGTGTGTGTGTGATAAGTGAATTATGGCAAGGTTATTACGACATTATAGCGGTATAAAGGTGATGATAATTTGATAATAGGAGTCAATGCATGAAGTGAGTGAACCTGTAATTGAATAAGATTGTCGGTGAAGAAAAATCTGAAAAAACCACCAACTACTTCATTATTTCCCCATTTGTGAATGTGATTGTGATCAGCCTCAGAACTTCTGTACCATGTGTTTCACCAGCAGCGGCACGAGGGTGCACGAGCCAGTGCCGAGGTGGTCCCGCACATAGCTGAATGCACGAGGGTGCTTTAAGCAGTTCAGCACAACCCTGCACGTTCTGTTAGCTGGTCTGTGCTTCAACGGTCAGCGAGCTAGCCTCTCTCCCAGAAACTAGCAAGCTCAATACTTTTAAAAGGGTTCAGCAGCCTAACAAAATTATGTGCTGCAAAACTGATAACATGCTGCTTGTTAACTATGCAGAAGCAAATGAAACTTTGCAAAATGTTTTATGATGTAACATACTTCTTCAGCCTGTAGCTACAGCAACAGCAATCCACATGCCATCAGGCTGAGATAATAGTGAGTCATTATTCAGGTAAACTAAAGATACCTTCAGCATACTGTTTCTTCAACTACAGATTTTGCTCATTACGTGAACAACATATAAAATCCAGATGACTCAATAACGATATTCTGTGTTTAATTTGAGCCTTATGGATGTTAGCACTTTTTAGTGTATTTATAGTTTGGCAAGCTTAGTGTCGTAAATACAGATTATATATGTCTTGTCAGCTCATTTGACATATGACCCATCTAAAAGCGTAAATGCTGACACACTGAAACATAGTCGACCAAATGAGTGCCCTATACACACTTTAACCAAGAGCTAGGACCACTGGTCCAGTGGGCTGCAGGCTGGCTGAGCAATACAAGTTAGATATACTGACTCAAACATGCAGCAGCGCAGTTTAGGCTGGCACAAAGGTAAGGTTTTTTTGTTAGTCTGAGTCGGAGGGGAGAGAAACTTTATCCATACAATACTGTGTTGCAAGACAACCCTGTTAACCAAGCCAACCAAGAAATGAGAGAAAGGTTAAAAACTGAAGATTTCACCCCTTTTAGTGTTGTATCAGTGACATTCTAGTAAAGACAAAGTTAAAAAGAAATGTGAGCTGATTGAAATGTTTCCAATAAACAATGTAGCACACTGAACAGCTTCATGAAAAAAGGGTTTTAAATAAGAACATAAGGTCAGTAATCTATAGAGAGTATCAGCTAACATAGGGCATTTATAACAGGTAGAGTCATTTTACAAAACGACTTACTATATCCAAAGAATACTGTAAGACACACACTGTTACTCAGTAACTACATCTTTGGAGAAAACTATACATGTCCTACCTCAACAACAGCCCTAAAATCTGATGACAAGAAGTGAACACATAAAGTTACAATAATGTTTGTAAAATCCAACTTATAACACTGCTTATGAGTTTCATATGAGCCACATTTATCATCAATGAATTAGATATGTGTAATCAGAAACTATTGTTTCAGAATTCTATTGCATCAGAAACAAAAAAAAACAGTAAAATCGAAGTCGAAGTTTGAGCAATATTTTCCTTATTTAAGGCTGTGCTTTGTGATGGTTATGTAAAATTCTCTAGTAAATTAGTTTTGCAGGCAGGTTTTCTTGTGTGACAACCTATTTTTATTTCCCACTGAGCTCAGGACTGACTGCAGGGAAAAACAATGTTGCAGTGTGGTTTTACCAGTTCTATAGCATGTTATGAGTTGTAAACCCCACATATTATCACTGATCATATCATACCTTTCTTTGTTGCAAAGACATATACGGTGTTTTGAAAGTGATGCCTCTTGGGCTGTGTATTCGTCTACTACTTGGTCTTTTCAGCCATTTTTACACTTCCCACAATCCATTAAGATTTAATGTTGGTGTAATTGAGGTTGTCGTCTCTGATCTGTTATACATAGAGAAAGCAGGGTCACTACACAGTCAACTCACAGCACAAAGCAGAGAGATCCCATGACCACCCATCAGCTCCGTTTATGATAATCATCAGGCCTTTTGGCCTCACTAATGCACATGAATTGCTGGTCAGTGTGGTCTGTTTGAATGTAGCAGAATTATTATCTAAGATTGTAACAATCTATAGCCCCTAAGCCCTAGAGTGTAACCTAAGCTCAGCAGCTGTTTCTGGTAGCATCACTACCAAAATCATGCCACAGGCTGTGCTACTTCTAAGTAATTTATGGAGGAAGGTTGAAATTTTTCATTTCGTTTTACGTTAATTAAATCTAAAAGTACACCTTCAATGACTAATTCCTGTAGCATTTGTGAGTGTGTTAGCCACTGACATGTCCAGGGTGTTGCCCTGCCATCCTCTCAATGCACGTTGGGATATGGGAAATGACCCTGGACACGACGAAAAATGAAATAATATTTAGTGAATGAATGAGCGTTGAGATACCAGCAAACAGCAGAGCCTACTGCAATCAAAGGCCAAAGACATTTTTCCTGAATTGCATTCATGTTGGTTGATCTATTCATAGAAATAATTAATAGAAAAATAAGCTTAATGTTAGTTTGCATAGCAACTGCCACAAGGAATGTTATTCAAAGTGCCACGACAGCCACAACTGACAACTATTACATTGGTGCACTAACCACTTAACATCTCCTAAAGCCTGACACATGGACTGCATCTGTGCTGAAAATGTAATACAGGTGTTATGAACTAGAGTTGATGTTACCAGGATAATCTGAATAACTTTTGATGGCAATGTCAGTACTGTTAAACAAGCAACTTTGATACAATTAAAAAATTGTGCGTTGTTGAACAGATTACACATGATCTTCCTTCGTCACGTGGACCAACTGTAGTAAATCACCCGCAACAGTCTGAGAACAAAAAACATTCTTTTCTCCATAATGAGCTGTTAGTCAAATTAATAATGATTACCAGCTTGATGAAGGGAGTCTATTTTGAAATCTGTCTTTATCAAGGTCATTTTCAGAGCAATAAACAATGTAGACAGTATCAGAGCAGATATTCCTTTTATTTTCATGATAAAAATGAATATTTAAAAGGAATGTTCTTGGTTAAAGAATTTACTTCAAAAGAAATAATGTCTGTCTAACAGTGATTTCTTGCAGCTGTACAGAACAAATAATAATAACTTAGTCAATAAAAACTTTAATAAAATTTTAGATTATGTCGAAATACTTCCAGCAATCTTCATTTTGTGATAAAACCCCAACACAAATACTATTGTGTAAATAATTCCCCCTAAGTTTACCCACTGCACAGTGCATACCGATGTACCTTGAGTAAGACTGTGCACAATCTTAACATTTTGGCTGCTGTGAGTGCTGTTTACTTGCACGAGGCTTAAAAAGCCTTCTTGAAGCCAAGATAGAAGCAGAGAAAACACAGCACTCGTTCTATGTAAAATAGGTTAAAAAGTTACTGAAGACTCAGTTACTTTTTTATTTTCTTAAACCCTCTTACTGTAAGATACTTTCCCCCTTCAACTAGGCAGTGATCTCACCATGACTTGTAGAAAACCATATGGGTAGCAGGGTGAACTGAGGACACACATGCACCTTGGCAAACATACAACTTCACTATTAGAATCCAGGATACATTTTTCACATCAGTTGAATGCCTGGGACTGTGTGTGTGTGTGTGTGTGTGTGTGTGTGTGTGTGTGTGTGTGTGTGTGTGTGTGTGTGTGCGTGTGTGCGCGCGTGCGTGCGTGTGTGTGTGTGTGAGAGAGAGTTTAAAGAGAGGGAATACAAATTAATTTTAAATGCCTGTATATAGGATTTAAAAATGCATTATTACAACAAGTTGCGTACATCTAAAAAAACAACTTCTGGTTCAAGTTGTTACATGATATTTGGATGATACAGCACAGTTCCTAAAACACATGACTTTTAATGAAAAGTTTTAAAACCAGCACTGCAAATATAAAGAAGCATGAATCAAGAGTCTGTTAGCAATTTCAGCAAAGGTAATGGAAACACATGGCCACACCGACAACTGGATTGTGTTTGTACCTCATGTAATTTACAGTACAACATTTTATAATAATTATACTGTACTAGAGTCTATTAATTCTGGTGCTGTACCACATTTATGTGAGAACAATAACGTAAGACACAGCAGGCTTATCCTGGGCCAAGTGTGTGTTGAACTGTTTCATGTGGGATGTTCATTTTATATTTTAAAGGACTGTGTTCTTAAGACTTTATAAAGTTTTAGAACCGAACAAAAGCTTCCTGACAACAGCATTCGTAAATACTTATTCAGTCTCAATGTGTGCTTTCATTACACATTCCTGTGATACTTGCAGGGAGGGGAGATTCCAAAACAAAAGTCCTTTGAAAACTGAAAAGCATGCCTTAAAGTGTTTGGTTTGTCAGTTTTCAGCATGTTCTGAAAGTCATCAGGTTTTGAGTAAAATTCCATTATATAAAAGTCATTTCCGTGACCAGTCTTTTATATTCTTACTGCCAATTTACCTAATTTACTTAAGGGAAGTAAAAAATCCTGCTCAATGGATTGACAAATTCAGCCAGTTTACAAAAATGTGACATACAGCTGTCATGAAAGTCTTCTTTAAGGATTATGGAAGTATAATATATAGCTGAGTGGTTGCCAAATCAGAACATTTAGTTTATTCCAAAATGTTTTTATCCTGGCAAAAATGATCACCAATAAACAAGATACATTTTCCCTCGCCTTAAACAAGACATATTTTTTTTTCATCTTTGCGTTAGAGCTGGGAGGAAATCACCATAACTCATCTGAACAGCATTTCTGTGTTGCATAATGCAGCTGAAGGGGAAATTCTGTCCGTAATTACAAAGGCAACTTGTATGGATTCTCAATAGGTTTTGTAATTGTGTTATTAGTATTTTCAAGAATAAAATTTATAATATAATGTGAAGAGAAGCATGTTATGTGTGAAAAAGGTGCTTTGTGGGTAGAAGGACCCAAGCCAGTTAGCCAGGAGGCAGCTAGCCTGCCAATAATTTCTCGTTTGCAAAAATCCATGAATGCTAACAATCCACCAAGGTAGAGCTAGCTAGTAGTCAATAATTAGATTATATTTTACTATGTTCAAGAGATACGAGGGAAATTAATAGGCATAACATGTTTAATACAAAATAACAGTTCTCTGAAGCTTTAGAGGTATCTCAGTTTTTGTTAAGGTTACCATGGTAACTGGGGACTCAAATTATGAAAGCTACAGTTGCTGTAAAACAGCAGTCTTTGCAATAAACATCAGGTGAGAAACTTCATGCGTTCTTCCTAAAAAAACAAACAAATCTTTAAATATTAAGTCTACTAAAGGCTTAAAGGCTATTCTGTAGTTAAGTATAAGACTTAACATTACCTTAAGGATGTGCACCTGAAAACAGTCTCAGTTGGCAATCACATCAAAGATTAGTTTTGCTCCATGGGGGAATATTCTTCTAACGAGAATTATACAGGAACAAAAAAGGAGGGAAAAGGATAAACACTGTCTGAGACAAAAAGGCCAAGCTGTTAAGAAGCACTGTGACATTCTGGATGCAACCCACAAAGTGGCTCGTTATATCGATGGATCTCTACTGCATTCCCAAAATGGCTGCCAAATATGTTCAACTGGGGTAGACAAAGTGCCAGGATGGACTCAAGTGCATATTTCTTTTTTACGTCTTTTGGTATACTATGAAATACTAAATACCCTACTTAGAAGTATGAATTACAATTTTAATTTGACTTCATCTCTAAAAATCCACCAGTGCTGCATGCAAGAATGTATTTATTTATTTTATTATTATATGCCAGTGTATGCTTACTTTGCAACCAAATTTACACTTTCTAAATTTGAATGATACATAAAATATTATAATACATTTTAAAATACAATTTACTTAACAATATACATGCAAAATGAACGGTGGATTGAGGTGAATTCCACTCATGATCAATATTACATGCTCTCTCCCACCTTTCCCGTCCTTTCCACTACATACTGTCCAATAAACCACCAAAGCCTAAACATCTTTTCAAGAGCGTAGCATTGAAACAACATAATGAACATATATTTTTAAATTCAAGTATGTAGTTTATGGACCACCAGGATTAAAAGCCTGGTGAAGGAATAACCAGAAATGTGGCATTGCGGAGGCTTCAGAGAGATGTCTCTATGTTGCCTATTTGGGCAACAGTGCCTTTGCTGCGCTTAAAAATATTTGGACTACTGTCCTGCCATCTGTGTGCATGAACAGCACAAGATGATTTATTTTTTTTGTTATGTATTTTCCAAAGAAGCACTCATTACATTAGTACAGCATGGTTTCCTTACATATTTTCACTTAAGTAAATCCCAATAATCAGATGGGAGAAATGTGCAAAAAAAACCATTTTAAAATTGAATGCTGCAGATACATTATGCGAGTTTGTTGGTCAAGTAAATGGCTAAATGTGAAGAGAAGGTGACAAGCTAAAGAGGACGAGTGAAGGATGGTGAAGTCAAAAGAAAATTGGGATTGATTGCTGAGTGTAGATTAACTGAACACCCCCCCCCCTTCCTTCCTTGCCTTTAACTGGGGAGGTCTACAGTTTATATGCTGGGTCTCCTTCATATAATAATGAGTTTTCTTGGTCTGCAGACATGCTCTTAAATATTCATTAGTCATGGGTGGGTTTTAGCCCGTGACACAGAAAGCTGGCGAATGGCGATGGCTCTAACACAGTGAATATTAATGTACATGTGGAATATATACATATAAATACTCATTAGTGACATAACTGAGCTAAAACTGGGCACCTGATACTCTGGACAACAAACACGCTCAAGGCACATAATGGCTGTCTCTCTCTCAGCAGCTACTGTACACCTTTGTGCTGATAAAACAAGAGTTTTTAACATCAAGTCCTGGTGAGAGCTCACTCACACATAAGACAAGTACCCTCCAATTCATCAAACAATAAAATGTCCAAAAATACACGTATTAAGTTTATTTGGAGTTTCTTTTCAGATGAAGGGTATTCCATCCAGTGTACGTTCATGTGACAATAGAATTTCTACTTTACTCAACCACATGCAGCCTGTCAATCAATGTGCTCCAATTAATAGGACAGATTTATAATCATGCCCAGCTGAAATCTCACATCAAAGTGAAATGTTTGATTCCTGCTATGCACTGGGCTGCACGCTCAGCTCTGTGTTCTCCAAATGTGTCCATTCAGAAAACAAACGATCCAGTGCAGCCATCAATTACATAACCAAGCCTATAGGATTGCAGCCCATTTACGTTGTGGAAACATATTCTGAATGAAGGCGGGGAGAGGAAGTGATCACAACAAAAGTGAGAAGGGATATGAACGCACAATTATGTGGTAAAAACATACACTCACGCACACAGGTGTGCTCACACACACACACACACACACACACACATACACACAGACCAGAGCTGGACGCCGCGCTGCGCTCTCATGCAGCCTCCCCTGTGTCAAACCCGGGACCGGCCATCTCGTTTGGATACTTGCGTTCTGTCACGTAAACAGCTACAGTGACCACAACAGAATCAACCTGACATGATTAATGTGTTCACGCAAAGCTCTATACCTGCGTACAACTTCTGGGCTTTAGGCAAGCCTGTGCCTATTAATCAGACACAGAACGTGCTGTAGAAACCATCAGTGGCGCTTATAAAGAAACAAGAACATGCTCTATTACTCTCTTTCTCTGACAAAGCCAAGCGCTTTGGGACAACATCTGTTTGCCACACACACGCACGCTTTCTGTCCCTTTCGCAGTCACACACACAGACGCGCACGGATAGAATGAAGCCCAAAAGAACAGGACTGACTCTGATTGACTGACAATGTTGCTCCGGCTCAACTCCCCATGGCCCTTTCTGTGAATTTTGGGCAGTCGTTGCTCCATTTATTTTTTATTGCGCCAACGCAACATTTATAACCTATATATTATATATAGCCTATTTTAACTTTATTCAAGAGGTGAAGTGTCTCTATATTGTTATCTAATAAGCAAGAGCAAAGGAATCACGAGTTGCCCATTAATATTTTGCAACAAAATGTCTCAAAAGGCACGCAGGAAGCGTCTCTTGCAACTTTAATTACACCAGAGCATGGCCCCATATCTAGGCCACCCTTTGCCAAAACATCCTCACGTCGCAAACATTTTCACAAACTGTAGGCTAAATGATTAAAAGCGGTTTGCGACAATTCAAGAGATCATTCATTTTGGAGAAACATGAGACCAAAAATCCAGACCAGAGTCCCACTGGATCTAGTTGTGATTTATCTCAGAAACTGAACCTGCAGTATTGTTTTACCTTCAGACACAATATTAGCCAGCCTTCCCTCCACATACCTTAATGTAACCTCATCTCATAAATGCCACGCCGTATCGATATTAATTCATAAAAAATGTAGGCTAGACATCTGTCTGAGTATAAGCGCGTGTATGAGTCGCTGCTATAATGATGCAGCCTATTTTAGACATCAAAACCATGTTTCCGGCAAGTTCAACAAACTGAAATGTATTTTAGAAATAGATTTCAAGTGAGAGTATAGTACAGTGGTTCATAGCAATAAAGTAATGCCTTTCCTCCGATTCAAATAGCCTGACTGACCTAAAAGCCAAATGCGCACGTCGGCTGCTACAGTTGTTCCGGGCTCACAGTTTTGTAAAATGTGAACAAGCAGTCTGCGAGCAACGCTGAGGCTTTCGCTGATTGAGAGAAACAGACCTGTGAACACTGTTTGCCCAGAGTGTTGTTCTCAAGTGTCCCCTGCCCGACTCACGGGCAAATCCGAAAGTAAAGGGCTAAAGGTTATGGGGCATGTTGAGAATAATGACAGATGAGGAAACTTGCGTCATGCCAGGGCAGCGCGATTTTGTAGTCGAATATAAATGGATAAAACCCCAAGCAGCCAAAACTGAGCCCCGTAACATGAGGGACTCGTTTCATTTCATTACGTACGCTGCCGTCATATTTATTGAATCCTCTAAAGAATCCTCTAAAGAATGAAGTTTCCGATATGTAGAGCTTAAATATTTGGTTGGTAAAGCCAGCCACAACTACATGGAAGTCCGTGGTAGGCTATTTCATGCACATCACCCTAAAGTCAACGAGCATGTTTTATATCTCTTATCTAAGAAATTCCTCTAATTTATCCTCTGTAATAATAGCGTTATACATATTGTAAAGACCCATCCCTTTTCCTACTTTTTAAAAATGTCTTACCTGCACTTCGAAGCTCGTTCAAAAAGTGTAGACAGCGTTTCCACGACTCCCCCTGTTTTCCCCCGACGAAGCGCGTATAGTTTTTTTTTTTTAATATGCTCCTTTACTTTGTTTCATTTCTCACTTCCATCTTCTTTTCATCTCATCAATAAACACACGCTGCAGCCTACCTTCATAGAGCAGCTCAGTTCAAGTGTGCCCTCCCATTTTTTAACTATACATCGAGTACTTTGAGGGGTGGTGGGGGAGGAGGAGGAGGAGTGGGGGGGGGGGTGACAGGGAAGCAGGCACGCCTTTTCACTTAAAGCTGCCATTGGTAGAACTGTGCACTGTCTTGGGTTGGATCAGAAACCCGTCAACATTATTGTGCCCCAATCGCAGGGAGCACAGTGGGACGGTGAAGCCGGCTCCATTATGGCTCTCTGCAAGTGGTGGGAGTTATAGTAATAGTAGTTGTAGTAGTAGTGTTCCTCCTACTCGAGGTGTTTAAGTGTTCTCCTCCTGTTCGAGCAGCAACACAGCAATTTCATAAATGAAAGCCATGATGCGTAACAAAACCTGTGAAGGATGAGGTTTAAAACAGGTTCGTAGTGATGTTGCACCCCAGCGAGAGAGTCCACCTTACCCATAAACCACACCATTTGTATTTCATTTACATGTCTTTTTTATTGTGTGGGGTCCAACACTTGCAGTTCAAAATATCAGCGTTCACAATTGTGAATGAGTTCAAATCTATCGCCAGTCTGGATCAAAAGGACAAGGGAATTGTCAGTTATGTGTCCATCATGCGTATGAACTTTGCATTGGTCACCGCCTCTGCCAGTACAGTGAGCCAGCTGCGCCGCGGCCTCTCATTGGACAGCTGCGCCGTCAATCATTTCCGCCACCAACAAGCTAGATTGTCTTCCGTGTCTTCTACTTTCTACGCATTTCTATTTTCTCATTTATTTATTTTTTAACGTCCCAAGCTGACCTCGAGTTTGCGAGCAGAAAAAAAAAATCGTGTCGGTTCAGCCGGCCAATCAGATTTACTAGAGCGATTGCTTTTTTTCTGTTATTGTTGTTGTTGATTTTTTTTTTTTGTCATTATCCAACGCCTTGAGATATTCTGGTTGGCATAGAATAAAGCAGTAATGGGTCATGTGGGATCCCCCCGCACCCACCGCCTTAATGCCCCCTCCCTGTCTAGACAGTGACAGGTGTGCGTGTGTGCGCAAACGCTTGTCTGTAGTTCAGATCAGAATAATGAACCACGCTGAGGGTAATGTCTAATAGATACTTTCAATATATTATTCATGTGTGTGATTCTAGTATAGGCTACAGGGTGGAGGCTGTTCAGTGTTAGCAGCTCTGCATCTTGAAAGACAAGCATTTACTGACAAAGAGGTCAGCTAAGGTTAGGCTCGACCATTATGATAAAGAGTCTGAACTGCTGCGCGTAATAAGGCCTGTGAAAAGCTCTCTTTCAGTTCAGAAAAAAACTGCACTCTTGAACTTTGCTTTCATAGCCCTCCAGCTGTACATCGGAGACAGAGGTTTCACTTCAGACAATCGCCATCTCTCAAGCTGGGTAGGTTCCATACGGATATTGTTGTGTGAGCACCGTGGTGAGCACCCAGGGCACTCAATTGACTGTGCGCGCCATCTGCAGGACTGGGAAGTGGATTAATACCGCGGGTTCAACGGAGGACACCCTTCCGTCACTGCTTTGACCTACATTAACCAGGAACACTGTAGGAACGCTACCACCGGCCTTAACGCGCTGCTTTGCAATCCGACAATGAGGCACGTTTCAAAAATGCTTTTAATGATAATTTAAAGTCAGTAATGTCTTTTTTAGGATCATAAACTGAACGTGTCGAAACGGCAGATCCGTGTGGTGCACGCCTTCCCGGAACAGTGTTGTAGATATTCCGCTTGATTAACATGGCTCAACCGGCAGCACGTGCAGGGAGGATTCAACGCAGAGAACATTTTGTTTTAGTGGTGGCATAAGTGCTTTGCATTTTTGGCTGGACTTGGTCTTTATGGCAGCGTATCGTTGCCACCATGAGAAAAAAAATGTAATCTAAAATATGCTTATAATATTTATGTTTATTTATATAGAAGAAATACAAAAACAGGATATTCTCTGAATAGTAATAGTTATTTTGCAAGGCTTGTTACTATATGTGCTTTATTTAAAAAAAAAATAGTGCAATAAAAATAAACAACATACAGATTATATTACAATCATACACCCTTTTCCCCCAAATGTACTATATTAATAAATACAATACCAATGTGGAAAAAATGCAACAACAACACAAAAAAAATAGGTTATAAAAATAAAATATACTTGATATGATTGATATTAATTCATCTACATGTTTAAGCTTTCCAGGTACATCATACGTTCTCTATGACAAGATTAAAAAATAAAATTAAAATAAAAAATAATTGGGGGAAAAAAAATCACCTTTGGTTGGCAAGGCTTTCCCTGAGGCTTAGAAACAGCATGGAACTGTGAGATAATTTCTGATTTTCAACATAATAAAACAGTTCAAATAATATATATATATATATATATATATATATATATATATATATATATATATATATATATATATATATGGACATTTGCAATGTTTACAAAAAACAATAAGCTAAGGACGTACTCAAGTGCAGGATCAGAACCTATACTGGCTATAATCACCGGCCAAGTTCTCAACAGATAATCAAGTTCCTCCCTATAAACCTAGATAGCAGTCATCCCATTTGAAATCTCTAAATGCTTTTCCTCATCAACAGTTCAGTCAAGAAAACCAAATTATATGATACTTTAAATGTTGCCAGATCTGTAAAGTTATCATTTCTTAAAAATCCGTTTGCAGCTTTTACTATGTGTCTTTGGTTTGAGTAAAATTCCAAACCTTGATACAGGAACCTAAACAAGCATGTTGACTGTCAAATTTGACCACTGTTACACCTGACACAGACTGAGGTAAATACACATCAAGCTTAATTGGTCTTTATTCATTCAGTACTGGGGAATTCCTTATTCATTTCCCCACTGGTAGAATTTATTTCTCTGTACTTGTTGTGATTGTGATGAAAACCAAATTCTTTCCACAGCTAAAATGTTCTCTGTGGTAAAATAGGAACAGACTGTAATTTCACATTGGCAGGTCAGGTCATGTCTCACTCAGCTTTAAATGTAACCAACAGAGTGCAGCAATATGACTTCTCTTTATAGACATTTATTTATTTATATGTTCATCCTTTCATTCATTTTGCTTCTATGCTGTCCCCAGCCTTTTCAGATACCATGTGTGGCTTAGATTTTCTCTCATTCACAAATGTATGTAGTATATGTAGTTAGATGATGATGTCGATGTCAACATTGGTTCCTTCGACAAAATCTATTAACACTCACAAAAGGTTTTTCTCAGATTGAAGTTTGTAGGCTATTTAGGGCTAAAAACTAGACAATTTATTACTCTCAATTTGAAAATAAATCATTATAGCTTCTGTATTAGCTAAAATATTAGTGTACAAGTCCACTCAGGTCTTGTCCTTGGGTATGTTGTACTTTTTTAATATTTCACTAAGTGAATGGCCCATGGACTATTCATTTTACAGACAGTCTAGACAACTCATTATTGGATGGCAACTGACAACGTGCAAACTGGATTAGCGGCGAGTGGAATTAGTTTGCATTCAATTTGCAGTGCAATTAAAATGTTATTTCTGTCCAAAATGTACCTATCTAAGCTGCTTTGTTTTAAACCTATCTAGTAGAAACCTGTTAATATGTGTGAAGGAACAGGGCTTTTCTCCGGATTGCTCCATTTATTCCTTCTTATTGTTACATAAATAATTTAATGTCCTCAAGGTGTTGCACACTGAACAGTTTGCAAGCTTTTAAGAGTTGCTCTCCAGAAAACAGTTTAGGTCCAGGTTAAGCTTCTGTTAGCTATATATATTAGCAGGCATTAACAGAAGTGTTGTAGAATAATAGCACAAAATTAAAATGACCCTAAATGTGTGTATGCAGTCCACTAGGTCACTGAGGTGAAGATCTAAGAATACATGTGTGGCAGTGTGGTATAGCTGCTGATCCTCTTCAGCGTCATGCATACTTTACCTAAACAAGCCTCCTGCTGGTTAAACCGGTCAGCCATCATGCCACACTCCACTACCACTTTCCTACAATGTTTCCACAGAACGTCATTGTTCTGTGTTATCTGGAGGACAAATTAACATAGATTTGTTTTCCTTTTAACTGTACAAAGCTACTTAAAAAAAATAAAAACAGAGTCACAACCCATGTGTGAATTCCAGTGTACAATCCACGCATGAATCAACTGAGACACACCTTGATACTCAATGCTGACTCAAAATGATTCATAAGGGCAAACAGTTGTGTGTACATTATATTGTTTATTGTTCCTTGTTATTGTGGCTATCCACTACAGGGTGTCTTCATTCACAATATGTAATTGCATACATAGTGTACAGGAGCATAAGCAACAGTGCCATTTTTCTATTTCCTCATAATCCACATTTCACATATTTTCAGCTATAAAGAAACAACAGCAAACACAACGTCTTTGTCCTGTCCCTTGTAACGTTTTATGTTTGTGAGAGATAAAATGAACGGCCATTAAAATTAAAACTGCTAACATTTTGTAATGCGCAGTAAGTTTGCAATGCAGAAAGCTACTAGTCTCTTATCTTCAAAACTGGCTGCAGGCAGATAGTTGACAAGTACAGACAATAACATGCTTTGTAAGCTACTCGTCTTTTTTTTGGTTATTTGGTCTTTGGTCTTAGTTTGTCAATTATTGGGCCTAAAATAACTTTTTTTTGTGGGTGTGCAGTATGTCAGTGACAACATTAGTATTACATGTTTCATTGAAACTCACAAGAAATGATCACAGATGTGACAAAAAATAGGTCTCTTCACATACTGACGAATGTGATTTTGTTCCTTTTGGGTTGGGACTCCTCTCTGTTTCTACCAAGTTGTTATTCGGCTCCGCAGGAAACTGTAAAACTGTACTTATTTTATCCAGGTTACATGTGTGAGGTGAGACAAATACTGTAGCTCTTCCACTTTACAGAATAGCACCAACTGTTCTGTGAGTCATGCACCATCGGAGGTTAAGGATTTATGAAAAAGAAAAAACAAAGAACAAGAAGAAACTGTAATATCAGGTGCTCATGTGTATCTCTTTTGTCAGGTGTAACTCATCGCTAGTTTGATTTACCTTCACACTGGAGTGCTGCTTGTACTTTAACCTTCTGACAGAACAAGTAAAGTGAGGAATCATTTGTGTACTAACAACATACACACACACACACACACACACACACACACACACACACACACACACACACCAGGAGGGTGCTGTATTATAAGATTGACATGTTTGGATAGAAATTACCAGTAAGCAATAACTAATACAGCACATGGCCTCAGTGAACAAAATGTCATAGTTTTCCAAAACAAGCAATCTTACTCATAAAACAACTTATAGATACACACAGTATGTCTGTGGTTACACTTAAAGCAAATATTATCAACATATTTCAAATTGTGTGTCTTATTTACATATATTTGATTCATATGTACTCAATACTGTAAATGGATTGCAGTGACATCTTGAGACTGAACCTGCGATAGTCTCAAACAAAGACAACGAGAGTTCAACCAAACTGCTGTCTTGTTCTTGTCCCTTTTAGAAAGACAATGGAGGTAACATAAATGAGTTATCGCAATGCTGTCTTTTCGGGGAACACGGTCCAAGTGGTATAAATTATTAATAGGCTTCTTCACTATCCTTTCAGCTCACAAGGGCCCCTGTCTGTGTCAACCTTGCAGCTGGGATATAAGAATAACGTCCCACCGGTCTCCAAGAATTCTTCCTTAACAAACTTCGTTCATCCGACCACAAGCACCCAGATACTGCATCAGAATAGCGATAAGATGGTGAATAATTCAACCCTTCTATTATGCTGAAAATGACTTCTCTCCCCTGATTAGAATTCAGCTTTTATCCAAATGTCTATGTAAAATACATTTTGTTGTCTTAAACTGGAGGCCCTTTCCCTTTACTCTTATTTACCTGAAACAAAATAACCTCATGTTGGTGCTTTAAAAGAGGTTAATCATTGTGTTAAATTTGAATTATTTCATACATATTAACATTATATGATGTAAATTTAAATGTTAACCAGTTGTTCTGTGAATTGAAAAAGCCTGAAGTGCAAAAGTCATAACTGGATACAGTGCGTGCACAGGATTTTCACAGGAGACCCCGTTGGAGTCATCGTCTTCACCCTTTCCATCAATATGTAAAACATGTCAGTAAGTGTAACACCATAAGCCCCCCTGACCATGCCCCCTTAGAGCTTTCATGGATGACCTGATGACGATAAGTGTCCCAGTGCAGGGCTGCACTTGGCTCCTCCAAAGGCCTTGGGAAGCTCATCAGCTGGACATGGCTGTTTTCTAAGTGAGTATATTCCAGGTGTCTGAGCCATTTCGCCTCTCCCTAGGAGGCATGGACATTCATCCTTCAATGACTGCTCTGTCAGAAACTCGGCCAAGACCTTGAATGACCGTACAGGTGACTGGTTGGCAATCAAAACCGTGGCAGGTGGCAGGTGGCAGTAGGCATGAGAAGGAATGTCAGAGCAATTCAAAGTATGGACTTCGACATCCTCCCATTTGCTGTCAACGGCTGGTGGCTTTGAGAGGAAGACTGCTTTCTATCCCTCCAACCCCAAAACATGACCGCAGCTGCTGTAGCACAGGAATTTCCCCAGTGTGGGATTAATAAAGTCTTATCTTAATTGTATTATATGGGCAGAAGTAGAAGGTTAAAATTCCCGTTAGCATCTTGAAATTACTCCATGGCCTCATTCATTGAGTACAATGGAGATGCCTCCTGGATGATGGAGTGTCTTTTAACTTGGTATTAATACATTAACTAGCCTCAGTGTCACTTATAGACTCCAGTGTTGAGGGTATAATATAATTTATTTCCTTCAAGGCAGTAAGTGTAACTTAGTTGTCAAACTTGTAACAGTTCACACCCTGATTACTGTCAGTTATTTTAAGAGTTGAATACCTGACATGGCATCTATAGACTGTGGCTCGTAACACTGTGATGCCACGCAGGCGTTGAGCAAGCGAGCTAACAGATGCTCTGCAGTTCAAAAAGACAATACTGAATAAAGTAAACAGGTCTTCTTGGCAGTATATGTTCAGTTTCACTGTCCTTTCTTTCGAACAGAATTTCTTCCAATTTTTTTCAACTTGTTTTGAGTTCCAGACACTGTAGCCACAAGCCTTGCTTTAATAAGCACAACCTGTTCACTGCTGGCAGCACCCATCTGACATACATCAGCAGGAAATGGTGTACACACCCCAAAACATCCCAAACATTGCTAAAAAGACAACTCCAAGTAAAGGTTTATTTATTCAGGGAAGGGGGAATCTGTTCTTACTGTATGGTTAAATTGACCTTTTTCACAGCATTTTTACTTGTCATAGTCGGAAAAGTACAGGTGTTACTAATAACATTACCAATGAATCTGTTCTATTCAAGTGTCCCGGTAAGACATGACAGTGTGACAGTGATCCTGCATGCACAATATCAGGACCCTGAAACTGAAGCAGCTAATTGGAATTCAGCCATCATTTATTATTTACACCTGTGGTTTTCCTTCTGTAACATGTCAAATTTACCTTGATGTGATGCCACCATCCCACTTACAGTTTGTCCATACATGTAGTGTTATCTTGTCAACATATGCAATAGTTAAAGTTTGACATTAAAAATAATGTGACATGAATTCATTAGCTTTACCATATGTAAAATGCAGGCTGATTTCTTGTAGTACAGACTTTTACCAGGAGATGGCGGTCAACTCCATATAATAAGACAACAGAATTTCTTTTCAAATCAACCACAGCACAATGATAGGTAGTGTTGCTTTGCCAGTATAAAGGTTGAAAAGTTTAACAATGAAGATATGTTTTATAACTGCAAACATTATATTAGTGGAGTCACAAACTTTTCTTGAATTAATTAGAAAGCAGTTCAGAAGGATGTAAACACTATGTATTCATTTCATTCAGAAATGCAGCATTAGACTGAACACTAATCAATTAGATTTTTTTGTCTGTTTGAATATTAGAATACTTGTTTCTTAGATGGTGTAAATCCCTGAAT
Source organism: Sander lucioperca (assembly GCF_008315115.2). Lineage (NCBI taxonomy): Eukaryota > Metazoa > Chordata > Actinopteri > Perciformes > Percidae > Sander > Sander lucioperca. The sequence continues at coordinate 12,723,875 of NC_050185.1, read as the reverse complement.
GCATTGCTATTCAGTAAAAGAAAACCTGTTTGTTCTAATCACGGTCAAATTGAGCTTCAATTGAAACATATTTTTGGATAAAAATAGAAGAAAAAAAACAATTTGTATGATACATGAATGCAATGTAGTGAAACAATGTGAAAGATTATTGTTCAATTTTACAATTTAGCATTTTCTTATGTATTAAATACACACTAACCTAAAGCAAGTGTTAAGATTTACAACTCCCAAGTGGGGAGAGTAACATTGTATCTTTGGCTGAGAAAATGAGAAAGGCACACTGCCACGTGGCATGCGGTTGGCTAAGTGAACATTGTTAGCCCACTGTTGGCAGCCTTGAAGGAGGAGCAGCTGCCTTCCAGTCAACACTCAGGGAGTTAAAGGCCTTCTCTTCCTTACCCATTTCTGACCAGCTTCTATCTATCTGAATCATAAATGCTACATGTATTTCATCACTCATCTATCCCACCTACAGTTGCACAATTTCAGGAATATTCAAGGTGGAAACTTTCCATGGGTATTTAAGGGAATTTATGTTGAATTCATGGGAAATAACAGGAAGAAAATTGAAATATAGGGGTTGTCTGCTAAAGCTGTATTGACCATGTCATATGCAGATAGAAACACAACTTTTACCATATCCTAAGCACATGTTATCAATGAATTTGCCAAAAAAAACCACTAATTTTTCAAATACATAATGTGAAATGTGCCACGTGGTGAGTTACCTAGCAAACAAAGTACAATAACTAACGGGGAAAGGTACTTTGAATTGAAATTTCAGCCAAGGCTGCCGGCAACCTTCAGGCTTAAAGTGAACAAATAATTAACAAAAGAATGTTTTACAATAAAGAATAAATGGAAAAATAAATGAAAACTCCTTAATTCGCATGCTTAATCAAGCTACATCCCAACTAGCAGAAGGTCATCATGAAAATACATAATATATATTCACTACATAATATACATTCACTCCAGTAATATAATCAAAACTTAGATGAACGCATGCTGTCCTTTGGCTCAGACAGTGCAGTAGTGTTGGCAGTAGTGTGGGCTACACATGTGATGGGAGAATGCACTGTGCATGCAGAGGGTTTTAATTTTACTGAATGCAGTGCATGGTTACGATTCAATTAAATAGGCATACTTTTAACCAAAACATGCCATAAGACATAGTATTGCTTTTTGATGTGTATTTTCCCCCTAAATAAGTTCACTATTAAAAGGTATGATTTCTAATTCCACCTATGTGGGAGCAATTAAAGCTTTCCAGCACCCTGCCTTTCCACTCCAAATTACATTTGCACAAGGTTAGATAATCCCATTTAGATTTCTATTGCAAAATGTATTGTATTTTTCAGGGGGAAAAAAACATCTCAACTCCTACCACCAGTTCTGTTTCTTAGACTTACATGCCAGGAGGATGAATGTGAGCTATATCATTACATGCTGCAGTGGACAAGTGAATATATTAGCAGACTTGGAATTCCCCAGCTGCTTATTAATTAGCAAGATGTGGGTTGGTGGGAATAATCAGCAGGGATAGGTTAGTGCAAGGTAGCAAGCTATAGGCTAGTGTTAGTCAGGGAGGTACCTTGTTCACTGTGTCTGGTGTTAGGTTTATCAGTGTGCCAAATGCCATTTCACCAGGCAGTCAGCATGCACTGACAAGTGGAAGTGAGGTGCCAAATCATACAGTGAGTGAGGCAGTTCAAGTGTGCTGTCTGTTTACTAAACGGTCTACAGTATCTGGCTGCAAATGGTGAATGTATTATTGTTTTTGTCTTTTTTCTGTTTGTATTTGATGGATTTGACACCTAGATGTAATCAGCAAGGAACTTGATACTTAAAATGATCCTTGGCGTGATGTTCAGCATGTATTAGTCATGGTACTGGCATTTATATAACACCCACCACACTTTTACAGTGTTCTACTCTGTCGCAGCCTGGTTTACTTTCACCGTCCACTGACATACAGTGTGCAGGGAGGGTTTGAGTTGCATTTTCTCTCTGCGTGGCACAGTCTTCAGACTTCAGAACAGCATTTTGGACAGCCAGACAACTTCTCAGTTTATCCATAGGCATTATGGAATATTTTCAATTTTATAACATGTTTTCAGATTTAAAGCAGTGGACCCACAGCTGAGGAAATGCAACATTGAGAAGATGAGGCTCAGGCTGCCACTCATGCCCACCTGGCAGCATAAGCAGTGCTAGGCTAGCCATAATGATGAAGACTTCTTTAGTCAAGAGTCTAACCAATTCAACAAGATGACAATGAAGTCACAATCCCTGCTCAACACGTGAATGGATAATTGGGTTCACACACACGTCACCGTCTCTTTGTGAGAAGTACATGTGTCCTGAACAATTTTACAGTAAGCAATGTTAATAGCTCTCTTTTTCTTTACCAAAAAGCAGTGGCAGTGTAAGGCAGGTTCTCTGAGATGAGAGCAATAATTTCTTTGTCAGTGTGAGTAGCAAAGAGGCAGTTATACAGTGCCCTCTATAAACTGCAAAGACCAATGGCACAGTCTGTACACCAGTCACTAGTGGTGACACACTACATTCAACATTTTCTTCCAAAATTAGTTAACAGTTTTGATTATTTCACATAATAACACAAGCATAACATTTCTAAACTCTTGATAAATACTTGTTACTCAAAATCTTTACTTATTGCACATGTAGTAATGAATGTTTGTTATATAAATACTTAAGGTTTGAAACCACATTTTTAGGGGCTTTAACCAAATCTCCAAAGCTGGGGTGTGATTCATCCTCTACACATTATTTTGCCTTTTCAAAATGTCAAAAGCAGCAGAAACAAATGAGGGTACTTCATGTTTTAAAAGACCTGTGAGTAAAGGGTATGGGTAGCATAATCAGATAAAAATGCACAGCATATGATCCCGTGAGTGCATGATTCTATACCTAGGCTGCCATTCTTAACTCCTGTTGACATTTAGCAGGTGTACAGCTCCACTGCAATGAAAATCTAGCAAAGCCCAAAGCCTGCTTACAGCATGCAAACACAATCTGGTGAGATATTTACCTTAATGTCGCTCAGAAACGAATGTTACATACGACAGCCTAATCAGTGAACTGCTCTGGGACACAGAAATACTTCCTGGGGGGCTCACACATCACACTCAATGACATCCATGCTGCAAAACTGAGAGAAGGCAGGGCCGGCTAGCAGCCGCCGAAATCTCCCTCACAATGATTCCCCTAAACAACACCAACAAAGTGACACTTTCACAAAAATGACACGTGCAGACACCTGTGTGTGTCTCCTGGAAGTTGACAACCCCGAAACTGTCTCTGTTTTTATGGCAGTTGACTATTTTTGGACAAGGGAAAGGGAGATTCTGCTAGGTAGACGCCAACAAGACCAGTATTAGTTTTATTATATGAATAAAAAAACAATGAATTGTACATGTCTGCATAACTTCAGTATTGAGTATTCTTGATTAAAATGTTAGATTTTTGGAGACAACACTTCTCTTACTATGTATTATTTAATGACTAATTGAAAAGTTATCAAAGCAAATGCCATAACAAATATAAGGTAATTTGAATGAGGCAGTTCTGATGAAAATTGGCCCCTGGTAAAGATAAATCTGGCCACTTTCAGTCAGCGGCCCCGTGATCTGAATGTTCTGCTTGGGTTTAGCCTGTTTAGATGACCAGCATTTGTCCTTGGCCTACATTTTGGTCAGAGGCATATCATAGAGCCAAAAGACTATAGTGTTTAAGCACAGCAGCACAGGAGGATGGAGGCAACATATTTATGGGTGAGTGCTCTTCAAATCTTAGCAAGAATTATCATAATGGAGATTTGTGAATGTACATAAATGGAAATGCTCTCAGTG
>NC_050185.1:12295000-12392500 GCF_008315115.2 Sander lucioperca | reverse complement strand
TCCCAAATGACAAGCAGAATATTCACTTCTGAACTGGTGTTGCACATAAAAACCAAAAGGCAAATGTGGCTCTTCACTGTTTGAAATAAAGGAACACTGTACACAGCAACTGTTTACTATAGGGATTTGAACAACATAATATCCTGCTGTACATCATTTCATACAGATACAACTGTGAGGGATACACATGAAAATCAATAAAAATCTACAGATTTCAGATTGTTGTTCCATAACTGGTATTAAACTTAATATAAAAATATTCTGGTTCTGGAAAAAAATGCTACAAGATAGAAACATTATGTGCAAAATACAGCAGTGATTGTTTTCATTGGTCCTGTTTATACAAATATGCATACACAAAGGATAAAACAAATAGATTTAAAATGATTTCCAGCTGTTTCAGTTATGACAAACAAGGTTTTCCAGATGTTAAATACTTTATTTTTACGGAACCATTTTAATTTTTAGAAGTACATTACACTGAAATGTTTACTTCTGTCTGCTCAGAAATATAATGGGTTGCATTAGTAGGCATTCAATCCAACTGACCATGCTATGTTTTGAATGTTAGTGATGAATGTTCACTTTGATAAGTCTTCAGTTGAATGTTTTGTCTTTTGGAGTTCTGAGGGCTCAATGGTGTTTTAAGCCCCCAACGTCTCCTTCCAGGCAGCGCTGCGACCGTTGACTTCATAGGCACCTAACCCTAACCATAACCATAACCATTGCCTAATCGACTTCAAGGCAGCGCTGCGACCATTGACTTTAAGGGACCTAACCCTAACCCTATCCCTAACCATGACCATAACCATTGCCTAACCTGAGGTATACACTCTGATTAAGTCATTGTATCCACGTAATATTCGTTAATAAACTGTCTTCAAATGATTTACAATACAGTGCCTTTTACAGTACACTTTATTTTGAATAGGCCATTAAAAGAAACAAAAACACTGCAGATATCCAGTGGCTTGTTAAACATCTTATCAAAGTGAATCCCACATTGTGCCCTATTACAAAAAACAACAAGCTGTCCTTCTTTACAGAAGTATTTTTTTTTTTATTGTAGCCAGTGGACAGTAATTTCTTTCTACAACCGATAAACACATGTCAAATATCACCTATTAAATTCTGAGGTGAAGTAGTACACAATACATCAACAAATCCAATTAAACATTATACTCTGTGAAATACAATCTTGCATTATCTTTCCATAAAAGGCAGTATAAAAGTTTAATACAATAAATAGCCAAAAGGAGGGGGGGAGTACATTTGGTAATATTTGGTGTAATTAAGGCATTTTGGCATATTTTGAACAAAAGTTGTACAGCTATGGACTCATGTTGAGTAAAAAAAAAATTTAAGATTATTTTTTTGGGCTTTTCCGCCTTTATTTTGATAGGACAGCTAGGTGAGAAAGGGGGAAGACATGCAGGAAATCGTCACAGGTCGGATTCGAACCCTGGACCTCTGCATCAAGGCATAAACCTCTCAGTATATGTGCGCCTGCGCTACCCACTGATTTCTCCCATCTAGCGGTGAAATTGTATATGACAACCAACTGAATATTACTTTCTAGCTCTTCCTCCAACAGTGGCCGAACCCGAAATTAGCTCTCTCCATCGTTTACACGCAGCTGTTCTAGCCACTCCAATATTAACTTTGGTCTTGTTGCTTTGCCTGTCGCGTTGTCGTTTTAATTCTCTTTTTTGCTTCCCTGGTGAGTAATCTCCCCCTTGCATTCGTCACGGTGCCAATAGGTGTAAGAGGGCGAAATGCATTAGTATGTCCCTCTTTGGCTAATGTATTTTAAAGATGGAGGCGCTACATGGCTGCTGTTATTCGAGCGAGTCGCTCCCATGTATTCTGAATGATTCTGACTCAGATTCTACGCTTAGGAGAATACTTTGATTAGTTGGTGGAAGTAATTACACATGAATGAGTACATATTTGTGAAAGAACAAAGGTTTTTTTTGCTAAGAATCAACTAAAAAAATTACACAATGTAGGTTTAAACTCTTGGCAAGCAGTCTTGGCATTACGTAAAAGCACCTGGTTCAGTTGTTGTCTGAACTAATTGGTAAGAGTTGTGGCAAAAAGTAAACAATTTTACAAAAAAAAGTATAAAACTAACCATAAAACCATCATTAAGAGTAATACTTACGCCAAAACATTTTCAGTTAACATGACACTCGCATAACAATGCATAATCAAAAAAGCAAGTGCAATGCAGTATGTTGGATTACAGTAATATAATACTTTATATATACGTTTGTAAATGTTACATGTTTCGGTAAATAAACCGCTGTAACCTTGAGCGTCATATGTCACGTCTTAAGCAATGTGTTAGCAGTGGTTACAATCTAAGGTGATGACTTGTGTGATTTTCAAACAGAGACCCTGCTTGCAGCTGGAATGCTGCAATTTAAAAATCTGACAGAGGTGAGGTTTGAGAGCGATGAAGGTGCAGATTTTCTTGCCTTTTTAGGCCTCCGCAAATGTAAGTACTGAATTTCTGGCAAACAATGTAGTGAGCAGAGTCTGGATCCTTCAGTTGTCTTGATCTCCTCCTACAATGGAAACACAGTTTGGAGTGAGCTCATCTTATTGTGTGTGTGTGTGTGTGTGTGTGTGTGTGTGTGTGTGTGTGTGTGTGTGTGTGTGTGTGTGTGTGTGTACGTGTGTGTGTACGTGCGTGTGTGCATGCATGTGTGCGTGCGTGCGTGCGTGCGTGCGTGCTATACTGTATATGTGTTTACTCACACTTTGAGCACTGCCCCCGCACACAGCGTCAGCACCAGTATGGCGATGATGGCAACAGCGATATATACATAGACAGGTACCATGTCCCATTCTGGTTTCAGTGCCACTAAAGCAAGCACACACAAACGAGGTAAGGTTTATTTAATGTTTATTTACTTATTCCTTCAACAACAAAAAAGCATCTATCAGAACCTTACAAAGACAAGTCCACTTAAGGCCCGGACACACAGAGCTGATAATCGGCCGTTGGACAGTCTGGCGAGGTCAGTGACTCGAGTCTGTTCGGTGTGTTCCGTGCCGTCGTCTGTCCGAGGGGCTGTCGGCCTTCATTTTAGCTGATTGGACATGTATAATCGGCGGGGCGGGCACTGCTGGCAGTCGGACTCAAATGACCCATCTGATTGGTAGAGTGCTAACCCGGAAACGGGGAGCGGGATGAGCATGACTAGAGTCTCTCAAAATCTGACGAAAATCTTTTAAACTGACCTTTGTTGATCTGAAATGAAGACAGATTCAGCAACTGCATGGCCTATTTCTCGGTTAAAATGTTTTCAGAAACATGTTTCGGTGAACTATTTTAGTACAATATGAGATCGTATTCTGAACAAGGCGCCATGACAGTCTGTCTTTGAATTTCCGGAGAAACCAGACCCACGTGACGGGTTCATCCAATCAGCTGCCGGTTTTAATTTTTGGGCGACAATACAGATTAGCGCCGCCTGTTGTTATGGAGACGTATTACGTGTCGTCGCTTTGGTGTGTTCCGAGGAACTTTTTTGACTAATTTGGGGAGACTGATCAGCCCAACTGCCTTTTCTGCCGACGTTTGGCTGTAGGCTCTGTGTGTCTGGGCCTTAAAATATACAATAATGAATGCATGTGCATGAGCAGATTGACACGCAGTTATACACCACCCCCCACCCCCTGGCCCTGATTGGTGCATCTGAACAGGGAGCTGTGGATTTTTGCAAATGGCACTACAGGTTGTAGGTGGTGCCAGAGGAGACGGATTTTTTTTAAATTACCTGCTTCATGTACATGACGTGAACATAGGGTCAGTTGCCCCCGATGCCCCGGGGAGTGTGCGAAAGCAGAACCCGAAGCCCAGCGGCGGGGAGGCAAACGTCGGTAAATATCGAGAGGCGCGAGCCACGACGTCTGCGGTACGTTGCCGTTGCAAACGTAGCGCAGACGCCACGCCCACTTCGACAGGGTATGTCCATATATGGAAACATGCGTCACACTTTAGAATGAACTCCTTACTGCAGGGGGGACGTCTCCATTTGTAGAGCTAAATAAGCTGCAACGACAATCGTTAGGGACATGCAATATAGCCACAACATACTCCGGCCCGATGAACTTGAATGTTCATCCACTTCCAGCGGGTAGAGTAATTGTACAGGTCTCCTAAACACAAATCCAGACGGCAATCGGACAGCACATGATCTAATTTTACCGTCTCTTCCCATGAATGTGTCATCAATCCGTCCCATCTTCCACGTATGCTTGGGTTGTTTATAATCATGGATAAATACAACATCTCCAACTTTGAATGGTGTAGATTGATTAAATGAGATTGAGAAATGAGTATTCAGCCTCTGCCGATATTGTAGTCTCTTGTTGAGCTGGCTGGCAGTCTTTTTTCCCAAACAGGAATCATGTAACGGATAGGAAGGAAGGGTAGTAATCCTTTGTCCAGTCAGGAAATGAGCAGGTGTGAGGGGCGAAGGTTCACTGCTGTCTGTGTGCAGGTAGGAAAGAGGGCGGGAGTTTATCACAGCCTCCACTTCACAGATCAGGGTTTGGAGTTCCTCAAACTCGAGATAAGACCTCCCTAGTACTTTACGTAGGCACGTCTTAACTGATCTCACCAAACGCTCCCACATGCCACCCCAGGCGGCACGCTCCACGATGTACTTCCATGTAATCCTCTTGTTTGCAAACAATCCTGTATTTCTTTTTCTTTTATCACTGTAAAGCAAAGCAAAGTCAACCCCAGTAATTTCAAATGCTTGGGCCTCGTTAATGCGCTCTTTTGGTAACGGTGCACTGACCTGTTGGCCCGCTTTTACGTGTGCGCGTCTGCAAATCAAACAACGCTTAACACAACTCTTGGTCATCTGTCTGGATTTCAGTATCCAGTACATTTCTCTCAATTGGTTAAGAGTGGCTTGTAGGCCTGAATGCATTACATCTTCATGTGCATTTCTGATCAAAAGTTCTGAAAATGCATCATTACCTGGCAAGATGTACGGATGCTTCTGGGTAAAAGACCAGTTAGTTTCCTGCAATCTCCCTCCTACGCGCAGAAGTCCACATTCACCCAGGAATGGTTTTAGTGAAACGATTTTTGAATGTCTGTCCACATCAGTATTTTTCAACAGACTGTCCATTTCCTTTGGGAAACTGTCACTTTGAGTTTGCTTGATCCAGTACTGTTCTGCTTGCTGAATCTCATCTGAGCACAGTTGTCCATTGCGTTTTTCCTGTGTCCGTGCGTTATGCACAAAACGCTGTATCCATGCTGTGATTCTCAAAACTCTGTTTAATCCGCTGTACTTGTTCAAGTCAAACAGCGGTGCAACTGTACAGTCTGGATCAGTCATTGTGTTCTGAACGACATATTCCATCACATCATTTTCGTTCATCACTTGAGGTTCCGTTTCGTGCGTCTGCGCCGCGCTGTCTTTCAGCCACTCCGGCCCGTGCCACCAAAGCGTCTCCTCCTGAAGCGCTTGGGCACTCGTTCCACACGTCCCGCGGTCAGCTGGATTCTCCTTTCCAGAGCAGTGTTTCCAGTTCTCCGGTGACGTCAGACGTTTCATCACACTTCATTTTGATATCACTATCATAACGACGTGGGATATTTATCCTTTTCAAATAGGGTATCTCTGAGCACCATTGATGCCAGGTTTGCGCAAGATCACTGGGAAGATCTTCATCCCATGAAGTTCCTCTCTCCCACATTTCCTGAAATAGACATTTGACTCGAATGGTAAACGGGGACAAAAATCCAATGGGATCAAAGATGCGCGCAGCTGCTTGTAAGACCCCTCGTTTCGCGTCTCTTTTGTTCTGCAAAAAGTCAATCAATTCCTTAGTATCAAACATGAATTTGTCAGTGTCTCTGTTCCATGTTAGACCAAGAACTTTAAGTGGATTTGGGCCTTTGATTTCCACTATTTCTTCCTTGTTTTGTTGTTTCCATTCGTTTTGCAACTCAGAGGAATTTGTGTTACATTTGCATAATTTCATACTGCACTGGACATTATTTCTTTGGCTCTCTGAGACAATTTGAGTGCATTTTCTACATCATCCGCTATTGTTATAAAATCATCCACATAAAGACATTCATCAAGCACTTTGACTTCTTCAGGATATTTCTCTCCATATTTCTTAAGGTGGTGTCTAATAGTTGCAGCCAATAGAAAGGGACTTGCTGATGGACCAAATGGCACACGCGTCATTCTCATAATCGCCACCTTAAGATCTTCATAAGGGGTGGGTCTCTCTTTGAACCACAAGAATCTAAGCACATCTCTGTCTATCTCATTCAAGCCAATTTGTAGAAAGGCTTTCGTTATGTCTGCCATCATAGCCACTCTGTGTTGCCTGAATTTTATCAAAATGCTTAGCAAGTCAGGGTTCAGATTCTGTCCCGTAAAGAGACATTCATTAAGTGAGCGGCCTTCTCGCATCAAACACAATTCGCAACTTTGTTGTAGTCCTACTTTCTTTGATTATGGGATGATGGGGCATGTTATACACTGGGTTTTCTGTCTCAAAATTAGTTACATCTTCGATAATGCCCTCAGCCAGATATTCTTGTATTACTTGATCATATTGCTCATACAATTCGTCATTATTATGAAAACGTTTTACTAGGCCATTCAAACGATTTCTAGCAGTACAGTAGTTAGTAGCCAAATTAATATTCTCTTCTCGCCAAGGCAAACTGACTTCATATCTAACTTGTTGGTACTTTACTGACTGCTCGAACTTCCACAGCGCGTCTGTCTCTGGGCTCTGTTTAATGTCCGTGATCCCCAACGATTCGGTCTCCCAGAAACTACGCAGCTGGTCCGTCAGCGCTTGTTCCTCGCCGACGCTGAGATGCAGAGCATTTACCTCCACTGTTTCAGTTGTCACGCTCATTACAGGGATGGACACAGTTCCTTGAATCAACCATCCAAATTTGTTCTCTACTGCCACAAGTCCGTTATCCAATCTCTCTGTGTTTCCTGACACAATATTCCAATAGTAGTCTCCTCCGATGAGAAGTCCAAGGCCTTCTTGTTCCATGCCTCTCACAGGGTGAGCCGCGACTTGGAGTCCTTTTGCTTCAAGAGAGCGTCTGATTAGTGGCCATTTTAATGTTAGATGAACATACACTTGGGGTTTCTAATAATTCAACTTCAACAGACATATTTGTTTTTAGATCTCTCAGGCTAACCTTAACCTTTTTTACTGTCATTCTTTTGGCATTTACCGAACCAAATACGTGTAGCTTTATTATTTCTGTACCCACTACTGGCAGGTTCAAAGCTTGAGAAATATCTTCACGGATAAAGCTACGCTGACTCCCCCCATCTAACAAACATCTGGCAATTTGGCTTTGTCGTGGCGTATCTACCCAAATGGTTGCCGTTTGTAACAGCACTGCTCTACCATTACAATCACTTGGCGAAACTGAACATTGTGCTTGAGCAGTGTCAACCTCTGTTTTTAGTTGTGGTCTCTTGTTTCTGTGTTGACTGTTGGTTACAAATTGTTTTATGATGTCTTTTGCCACACTGTGCACATTCAATACCGTGCGCCCTGCAGTTACGCGCAATGTGTCTGGGGCCTAGACATACAAAACACCTGCCTAATCGTCTCAACTTTTCTCTCCTGATATCCACTGTGGATTCGGTACAGTCAGGAGATCTGTGATCAGGCTTACCACAAAACAAACAGTCACTGTCATTCGGACTCCACGTATGGAATGCTGCGGCTGAGGAGGCCATGTTTCCGGCATTGGGCCTTCTCGTCCTGCGCTCTGGCGCGCGTTCCTTGTCATTGCCAGCATTCTTCCTTTCGTTCTGAGACACTTGTTTCTTCTGAGTGAGATTCACGGTTCTTTCTCTGCTTTCCACCTCTCTTTTCAGAAAGTCCATTAACTCCTTTGCTTTGAGAACATTATCAGCTTCTGATTTGGTGAATTTGAGTGCAACGTCAAGGACATAATAAACTTCCATAGGTGTCCGCTACAACACCTAGTGCGTCAAGGCTACGCACCTGTATCTCACAGTCATCATACAGTTTGCGCAAAGCGCTTACATCAGTTGGTCGGTTTATAGGAGTCATGTTCAGTAACTTAATCATATGAGCATTAATCACTAAATCTTTACGGCCAAATCGTTTTTTAAGCAGATCAATGGCAGTGTCATAATTAATATTAGACAAAGCGAGGCCTGCTACTGCACTTGCGGCGGTGCCAGTCAGAAAAGATTTCAAATAACTGAATTTGTCAGTCTTGCTCAAACGTTCATTATCATGGATGGTTGTTTCGTACTGACTCCAAAATCCTTGCCACTCACAAATCTCCCCAGAAAACTTCTGAATGACCAGTCTGGGAAGTTTGACTGTGTTTCTTCTATAAGGCCCAGATCCAGATCCATGCTCACTCTGTCCGGACTGGCTTTCTGCATCTTCCTTGCGCAACGTGCGTCTCACTCTTGTTCTCCGCACACTTATTGCATCCATATACTCCAATGCTGTAGTTATCTCATCTTCCAAATCCTCTTCTTCCGTTTCTGCTTTAACATCTTTATCATGTTCTCTGAGAATCTTTTCTTTATCTTTCAACTGATCAAGCAATTCCTCCAGTCTCTCAAAGCATGGTTCTTCTTTATCCAACTCACCATCAATCTTGTGGTTGAGTTTTGTTGCTGCAGTTCGGACCACTCCCCGCTTTATCTTCAGTCGCTTAAAATCCGCTGGATCCATGACTTGGGTTTGAATTTCCCCTGCAGCTTCTTTCAAACAATTCTTCACTCCAAGTCAGTCTTCTCATTTTATTCTTCATGAACTGGATCATTGAGTCCCGGGTTTTGGCACCAATTTGTTAAGTACAAGGAAAGATTCCAATGAGAACAGTTTTCTTGTTGCATGAAAATCATTTTATTGCCTATTACTTTACAATTCTAAAGAAAAAAATAAAAAAGTAGTCAAAAATTCTTTGAATTTCAGCCAAAACTCGTCTACGTTGATTATAGCGCCGCCTATTGGCCGATCTTCGCCAAATTTGGTACAGAGCCTTAGAGCCGCATGCCGAACTAGCATCACAAGTGTCGTGTTAATTGCATTTACTGTGGCAGAGATATTGCAATTGCAAATCTTCCATTAAAATGCATTGAGTTATTGGCCAAAACAAATAAACGTTGCTTATAGCGCCCCCTTAAGGCTGATCTTCGCCAGATTTGGTACAGAGCATCGTAGTGGGATGTTGAACAATCATCTCAAGTTCTTTGCTGATAACATTTAATTTGGCCGAGATATGATATGATACGTGTGTGGTAGCTAGTTATGAAAATTTGTTTGGTCGTCAAATGCGCATACTTTAACGTAGCAAAATTCCTTGAGTAACTTTTGGTCAGGTCCATCTGGAGATACTACGTACCAGGTTTTGTGCTGATCCGTCGCACGGCCTAGGACGAGTTCGAAAAAGTTGGTTTTGCGCATTGCGCAATATTGCAAAAAATATTTTAAGCAGAAATGGGGGTGGCCTATATCATGTGATTCAGCTTGATTCAGGGAACACGTGGATGTACGGTTTTCTAATGTGTGATGTGTAATGTGGGAGTTAACACTAGAACGGCCATGACGGTCATTTTGACCGTTTTGAAATTTATATGTGTAATAACTTTGCTGAATAAAAAAATACAATCCTGCTGCTGCCTGACTTTTCCTAAAAGAGTCTGTATTTTGTTTTTATATACATTGCACAAAAGGCAAAGAAAATACAGTCACTTTTACCTATTTCGGCCATACACGGTCATATTGACCGCTCGGATTTTCGCGGTATTGTTTTTAATTTTTCGCGCGGTTGAAGATGCATCTTGGTTGCTTAGTAACTACCATAGTCTCTGTCAGAGCAACGTACCTAGCAGTCTCGAGTAACAAGTGTGGGCATCACCGTTGGGCCGAAGGCAAAGCCAGAGTCGGTAACGTAGGCTGCTACGGCGTGGAGGCACTCTGTTCTGAATCAGAAGGCAAACACCGGGCGCTCGCTCTGTGAAAGGCGTGGAACACGTAGATGGCCGGTGGCTGTTTACATGTTCATATAACTTTATACATCCTCGAACTGACTGGAATCGTTGCACACATCCTCTCCAAGGAGTGCACCAGCAGTAACATTGCCCGGAGGAAGTTCATGCAGCAACTGGCAGAGGAGCTGAGAGCGGAGTTTATGGAGGAAAAAAGGGCAGCAGCTCACGGTCCGAGCAGCGCTGCGCACCGCAGCAGACGCCAAAACAGAGGCAGTGCCAGGTTAGGTTATAGCTAAATGTTCAAATAAGATACTTATAATTGTTATTTGGCTATTATGAGTTAAGCTGAATGAATTTCCACACCATATTTTCGGGATATGAATGTATGAAATAATTACGGTTTACTATGCCATGATATGAATAATTGAAACACGTATTACTACTCAAATGTATAATTAAACTCGTAAAAATGTACATTTCGGTGTTATTATGTTTTTCTAAAGATATCCTAACACAATACATAATACAATATTGCAATTAGGTATTTATCATGAGAGATTATAGAGTTTGGAATGTGGCGGTCAAAATGACCGCTCATGGCACTTCTAGTAGTTATGGAATTCCGGCACTTCTAGTGTTAAAGGCAAAAAAACATTATAGCGCCACCTAGTGGTCCACATGTGTAATTTTTGGTATGTGTGGTCCATTGCCCATTGTCCATCTACCCTGTAAATTTAAAGTTGTTCACATTAGTGTAAGTGGTCAATCTAGACATGGGTTCCATAGGCCACGCCCACTTTTACCCCTCAGTACCCCACTCGTGGGTTGGCCTCAGGAGGGGCCCTAGATGGTACCCATCAAATTTTGTAAAAATCGGATGAGCCGTTCATGAGATATAAACTTTTTGTAGTTGTAGCACCCCCTAGTGACCAATTTTCATATAACGCGTTGGGGACCTTCAGACGGTCATGGCAAACAAGAATCGAAAGTTTGGCATTGATAGCATTTATTTTGGCCGAGATATGGCAAAGTTGGTGTTTTCATAGTTAGCTACACAAATTTGTTTGTGCGTAATATTCACAATTTTTATCCTATCAGAATTATTTTTAATAACTTTTTGTCAGGTCAGTCTGGAGATGCTACGGTCCAAGTTTCGTGCAGATGTGTTGCACGGTCTAGGAGGAGATCGAAAAAGTAGGTTTTTGATAAATCGCGATTTTTCATGCATAAAATGTAGAAATGGGCGTGGCCTATATCACGTGATTCAGTTGGATCCAGGGAACGCGTAGATGTATGGTTTTTGAATGTCCGGTGTACCGACTGGGAGTTATAGGGCCAAACGCGTTTCTTCTGCTATAGCGCCACCTAGTGGTGGAAGTGGGTCAATTGTTGCGCCTGAGGTCCTTGCAGAGTTTCAGACCAGTCCTGAAAATGGCAACCCCCCACCATGTACGGTTTAGGCTGTAGTCAGAGTTTTAGGCAGAGAAGAAAATAATCCTTAGAAAAACAATAGGATTCCACAGCCCTGCTGTGCGAAAGGCATAGCTCTTGCTACCGCCGGTTCTTGCAGACTCGGGCTTGGACCCCTAATAATTAGAAATATCAACAAGAAGAACAGATCCAGGGTACAAGCGGCCGAAATGGGTTTCCTCAGGTGGCTGGTGTCTCCCTTAGAGATAGGGTGAGAAGCACAATCATCCGCCGCTGCTCCTTCACGTTGAAAGGAGCCAGTTGAGGTGGTTCGGGCATCTGGTAAGGATGCCCCCTGGGTGCCTCCCTAGGGAGGTGTTCCAGGCACGTCCAGCTGGGAGGAGGCCTCAGGGAAGACCCAGGACTAGGTGGAGGGATTATATCTCCAACCTGGCCTGGGAACGCCTCGGGATCCCCCAGTCGGAGCTGGTTAATGTGGCTCGGGAAAGGGAAGTTTGGGGTCTCCTGCTGGAGCTGCTACCCCCGCGACCCGATACCGGATAAGCGGACGAAGATGGATGAACAAGAAGAACATCAAAGTCCCCCAGAGGATTAAGTATTTCTAACTTTTTTTGTTTATTTTGCAGTCCATTACAGTGGTGCAAGGTGCATAGTACCAGCAACCAGTCTTCCCCAGTTTAGAGATGATAAACTTTTAAACTTATCCAATGACCCAATGGTCAACTGGTTGAACTCAACTAAAGCCCCTTTCACACAGGCTGTTCAAGACGGGACTGTTTAAGCTGCCTCGCCATCTGTGTGAAAGTTACCAAGACGGAATAGGGGGACATAGTGGTTGCGCCTTTAAGCTGACAGCGGTAGTCACAGAGCCGTAACAGAGGTGAACCAACATATGTGGGAAAGGGACAGCCGGCATGGTGGGACTACATGCAGTATATGATGCCAAAGCTAAAGTTATTAATAACAAAAACATTGAAATAGCCTAGTCTTTAAATTATTATTCAACTTTTTCATTTGCAGTTTAAATGAGACTGAATGGGATTCAGATGTTCAGATCAGAATTACAACACAGCTATAAATGTGCGAAATATTGAAAACATTTGATTTGACGTGATTTGAAAAGTTTGATAGCTGTCTTATAGTATAATGAATACAATGACACTGTGGAAAATGGCATCCAATGGTTTAAAGATAGTGTGACTTAGTTTATTCACCAAACAAAATCCTAATGATATGGAGCAAAACAAACTTAAATTAAAGTTGACATAATAACAGAAGGCTTTAAAATAATTATTTATTTCAAATATAACAATGCCATAGCCTATATATGCAATTTATGTTTTACAATATCATAAAACAGCAATTATATGATGTGGACATCAAGGTCTTACAGCTGGGAATCCACAAAGTTAGTGTGACTCATGAGGACTTGTTGATTTAAACAAAAAAAGGTGCTTCGCAGTTTGTAACTCCTTTACCCACTGGAAACTCTTTGTATTAATCATTCAGGAGTGCGGGATTAAATATTTAAAAAAATAATCTCTCAGGAATATAAATCCATGATTTATGATTTCATAAAAACTCAAGTGAATGTTTTGTGATCATCTAGACAAAGACTGACTGGTTATGGGAAATTACTGTGGATGGCTTCTTGTTTTGTCTTGTTTTGTCTTGAACCCAACCCAAAATTGTAGCGAGAACATGGACTCATGGCTCAACACATCTGTCTTTTTCTTGTGCGACTGTGGAGGTTGATTGGTTCTTTGGGTTTGTTGTATTTGTTGTATAAATGATACCCATTGCCTGAGCCTTTCGAGACTCTTTTCACTGCACTCTGTACTCTGTGACTGTGAAACCAGCTCTCCTGTTTGCAAACATAAAGGACAAAACCAACTTGGATTCCTGCTCTGAGATTCTTTATCTCGACTTTATAAAGATTCATTTAATTTAGGTTCTTCTCCCGGTCAATTTGAAATCTGTCAATGTGTCAGAAGTGGGATCGGTAAAAAAGTTCGTCAGGACTCCGGAGGACGTTCCGTGGAAAAGGCCTTCCAGGATCATTAAAAACACGATCCTGCCTCATTCCTCATTAGAGTTGGAGTGAGAGGACCGACGATCCGAGGAGGACTGATCGACTTCACACCAATGGAAAATGACAACGAAGTAATTTCCAGAGACCGGGTAAGAAATAATGTTCATTTATTGATAATATGCAGGAGGAAGAATTTCCTGACCAAAGTCAACGAAATTGTTGTGCAAACGAAGTCAGGAATTGGAGTGTTTTTGTTCATGTGGGGTTTTGTAATGGTATTGTGTATTATTTTACTTTTATGGTTACTGTCCGACTAAAGAGAGTATTAATGAATGAGCATTTACCAAATATTTTTTACATTAAGCCTTTTTTTGTCACACTCCAGTGAACTGATTTCATGCTAGAATTTTTTTCAGGTTTTTTGTAATGACAAGAAGAAAATGGGTTTTACTGCAATGTTGTAGTGACTTGAAACATCATTACCTGGCTGGCATGTCGGACGACTCCATTCACTCCAAAAGCTCTTATCTGCACAATACTTATTCAACCTGGACCGAACCCTGACGCAGCTTCTCTTATTGTCGCGGATGGAGGGCAGAGTTAGGCTCATCTGTTTGGTTGAAATCAGCTGCTGTCAATAACAAAAATAAGTGGAGAAATTACTTGAATATGAATATAATCAAAGTTAGAGTTAGAGAGATAATGCACATAGCCCAATGCCTAATCACAATGTCCAAATCAGAGCTAAAAGGCCATTGACTACTGATGATCACAAACACAATGATCATGTTCCTCCTTGTCAATTTAAACTATCTTTAAAAAGAAGGGGATTAAAAGTGCAGTGAAAAAATAGCAGGCTATATATGAGAATATATCAACATACACTGCAATGATGATTATAAATGTCTTCACTGTCTTCACTGTCTGAGTAATTACTTATTTGATAAAGGTTGTGTTGAGGTATTTTAATTATATTGTTCTGTTATGCATGTGTTGTGGTCTTTCCATGATATATTGTTCTGTTATGCATGTGTTGTGGTCTTTCCATGACAAGTAATAAGAATGTGTTTCATTGCTTTTGGATTTTTATTTATTTTAATGGTCTCCTGTTGCTTTTGGGTTGGGTCTGTTTGTTAAACTGGGAGTGTGAGTCATATAATGATTCATCTGACAATCAAATATTCAAACTTGCCAAGATGTTCAAAATGTCAGCAGAGCTTGGACTCCTTTAAAAGTCTCTTGTTATCAACACTGGCAAGTTTGGTGTCAACACATGCAATGTGTCTAATAATTGCACTCAGTACTTTGAAACGTGAATATGTCATTTCAGAGGGAATAAAGTCAATGACAAGCCAAGCAGGGAAGGCATTAATCTCTACACAGAAATTCTGGGAACATTCTCGGATGTAGAAATTAAATGACAATGCAAAATTATAAGAAGCAGCGATGGACGGGCCCTCGCGCCTCTGCGCACGTCGGGGTTACTGGCGGATGCCGCTCCTTGCGACCGTGCATTTGCGCAGCACTCAGACACTGCAAATCATCACCGATGAAAAGGGAACTCCCTGCTGAGTTCAATGATACCTCACAAGAGATTCAAATGTTATGAAAGGGGGCGTGGCCTCAGTAAATGGGTGGTCAATTGAATTGAGACAGGTCAAGAAGGGTTTCATTCCGCCCGTCTTTCGGTGTGAGAAGTAATGGGAACAGAAACCGTCATTCTCTTCTCCTGGAGGGACGCGGGAAAAAAAGCATCCTTTGCCCACAGCTCTGCCAGCTCTGACGTCAGAGCAGCTATCTCCCCTGAGATGACACGGCTGTTTCCAACACACCGTCGAAAAGGAGGAGGATGCTGGTAAACTTGGGTGTATAGCCTTTTGTGATGAGCTTGACAGCCATGCATTCCTGGGTTGCAAGCTTTCCCACACTGCGTGGCGTGGTTAAAGTATAGGGGGGGCTCAGTATAACATGTAGACCACACATTATAAGTTTCATGTAAATCGGATGATGTTTGTCATATAAGGCAGATTTCCTGTTGCCAGCGGGGGGCGCTATGACCAAAAGGATGTGGAAAACTATACACCTTCTGCACTACAATATTTCTGGGTAAAATACTCTGGTAAGTGAGTGCCTTAGAGTTTGTTAACAGTAAACAAATTACATACAATATTAGGAAAACCATACCGAAGCAATTTTCCCATCAGGTCCCTCTTGATTGTGCTCCACATCCCAATCAAGGCAATGTCCAGGAATAATCCCAACAGGACCTTCCCAGTGTAGTTCCAGCTGCGCGTCTGGACCTGTTTGCAGATGCAGCTTCTCTGTGGTTTCAGGCTTGACTGCATAAACATCAGTGATGCACATATTATAGTTTATCTATCTTATCTAGATCTCCCAGCTCCCAGTGTAGCAAATAATGTTTACTATACCCTCACTGAGTTTGCATGTGATGATGGTACTACACAAGAAGGCAAACACGTACCGTGGTTTTGAATTTGCAGGGAGATGAATGTTGGTTTCAGGGGCCCTTCAGGAGAGGAGCCATTAACACAGAAGTTGATATCAGTGAACTCAGGGAGAGATTTCTCTGTGAAGTTGCAGCCACTCCTGGTTCCATTCAAAATCAGGTATTTCGGGCATTCCTCTGCCTGATCCAGCTTCTTGTGCCTGGGGAACAAGACAGACTGGATAACATAGGTGCTATCGATTCATCCAAACAGTTTTGTTGGTGAGGCTTGAAGATGTTTGCCGTTTACCATCACTTCAATTCTTCAGGGGTCAATGGCCTTTGTTTTGTGGTACTCAGTAGCATTAAAACTTGACATTCAAAATTAACACAACTCTTTTAAAAAATTAAGTATTATTTAGGATCATCAACAATTCTCAGCATAATTGAGACAACCTTGACACTGAAGTGGATGTAAACAAGTCAAGGAATCACCAAAGTTATTCAGATTCATTCTCTGAGGATCTTAAATATATCTGTTCAAAATTGAGTGACAATCCATCCAAAGTTGTTGAGATATTTACTTTAAAACCCCATGGTGGCACTAGAAGAAAAACCAGGGGATCACCAAAGTTGGTAAGATTTATCTGAAGCGCTGAAGTGGCTAAAAATGCCTTTGATGGGCATATGACATACCAGAAATATAGATTTTGCTGTGAGTTGGCCGGCATATTTGGGCTTCTTCCAAAATTGCACTCCATGTACTTCATGTTATGGTACATACAGACAAAATCCTGAACAGTGGTACCCACAACACCTTGAGGTAGAAAGTGGAATAAAACCAATCAATGTCAATTAATACAATTCCCAAGTATCTCTTTATGATGTTTTTTTACAACCATCTATTAAGCCTTGACGACTGACCTGTGTTGGGAGGTTTTTGGACCAGCTCAGTGTAGCTTGTGCTCTTAATCATAGTGCCGTTGGTGCAGGGTCCACTCAGCAAGGTGTACACTCTCACTCTAACATCTTTCATCAGATCAAACTGGGCACTGTGTGTCCTCCTATCTGACCTGATAACCTGCCAATACAGAAACAGACTACCCTGTTATTCAAAATTACAGCTTACATGTATGTTTACTGTGCTAAAACATTCAACCGAGTTGCCTTTAGACAGAAGGTTTGCTTCCCAGTCTTGAATTTCCGTAAGACATATTGCAACCTGACGCTGCCCTTGTATTCAAAGCTGGTTATTGTTGTCAGTCAGCATCAGGTGATTACTTGAGAAGATCATATCCTGAAGCATTCAAGCATTTCGAAGAACTGTTAATCTCCTGCCAACAATAAATGTCTTTATCACATGTGACAACGAGAATGGGTTGTGCCACACCGTCACAGGTAATCATTGTCTTAGTCATTATAGGGGTAGGGTTACACCATGGTCTCTTCCTGCTCATTAACTCTCTGCGGGCAGAAATAAAAACTGTGAATTTTATGGTTAATCCATTCTTGGTCAAGCATCATGGTGCAATGACCAGAGGAGAGGAGAGCTATACCAGATGGACATAATGCTAAAAGGATGAACTTTACCGGAATATTCTTAGAGGATGAACAAGCCTTTGGGCTGTGGGAAATTGAAGCCACATAAATCTGTTCTCACTTTAAAACATGTTTAAAAGTAGCTCCTTACCTGAGGATATGACTATAGAACTAAATCAATCTGTAGCAGAGTTCCACTCTAATGTAATGGTAGAGTACTTCATTTAAATAGTAAGTATTTAAGTAACTCCAAATATAATATAGGCCTTATAAGAATAAACCTGATACAGTTTCTACAGAACTGGTCTAAAAATGATCTAAATCAAGGCAACACTGTAAAGTTATAGTAGAAGAGATGCAGCAGATCATCTAACATGAAGTGGCAGGTTTCTGAAGTTTAAGGTCATTATAATGTTTTTCAAGATATGAAAACCGATTTTCTTTTAAACACATCCTTGTTTCACATAGATTTACATTTAATCAGGATTGTATGAAGTTGAGCAGCTTCTACAGAGACTTAAAAACATAATTCTTAACAAGCCTGCTGCATTTTATGGTCCTTTAAAGGGCCTGTTTGTCTACCTAATCTGAACACAAAAAAGGTGTAATTTCTTCAGGGTTATAAACAATCCTTACATTATTATTGTTCTTCATTAAAATGATCAGTTAAAATGATCTGTTATCATATATATATATATTGTTTATTCTGGTAGCCACACAAGTTCACAATACAAAAAGGTACAGCTGTTAATTCTGTTTGAATCGCATACAATGTAGGTATGAAATGAATTGCTCCCATTAATTGCCTCATAGCATAGCTGATAATGTAAGCTATAATAATCACTTCTGGCAGGAGGTTAGGCAAGTTAAGTGCTTATATGTAAGATTTGAATAAAATGGTGAACACTTACAGTCCAGGTGTCCCTGTATGTGTTGAAGTACTCCACTTGATACAGTTTTGGGCACTCTGTCATATTAATCAAGCTGGCAGGGGGGCTCCATGTAATCTCGAGATATCCAAGATGACCAGGGTCTAATATCATAAGGTCCTCAGGAGGATCCACTGCAAGTCAAAAAAAAAGATATGTATTTACACTGTTAGTCATCTCCGTTTAGACGCCCACACTCTGGCAATTTATACCTCGTTTTTGGAAACGTTTGGAAAAAGTCACACCCATACTGCCTCTGCAAAACTATTCATTTATTGTGCGCACACATTAAATGCATTTTATTTTATTTTGTCTGGTTTTCACGTATTTCGGTTTGCTTCTTTTAAAAAAAATAATAGGCTAGCCTGTAAGGATGAACAAGTGGAGTTGCTTGCGACGTAAAATAATATTTAATAATTACCAACCTGTAAGTCCATTGCAATGCATGCTCTCCCTCCAGGACATTAAGAGCAGCATCAGTGTCGCTTGATAAGTCAGCCAGGATTTACTGGCCATCATAGGCTATGTTCACGCTTGTTAGGCTATAACCGCAAGTCTGAAAAAATAAATGCAGATCAAATAAATTGTAAAAACGGCAAAATAGAATAAAAATGGGTAGAAATTCACTGAGTGAGCTCACTATTACATTCTACTATCTAATTTATTTAACATAATAATAATAATTGTTTCCTAAAAGGTATGAAAACAAAATAAAACCATTACATAAAGGCTACATAAAGGCTTGCTCTCAGATCAACATTTTCAGAATTACTTTCCCCTGTGATACAAAACCAAAACATAATATGAAACGTATTATTGCTAAAAACAAAAGCTTTTAGACTAAGAGACGACCTTACGTGAATGTGACAGAGCGTTCCCCTCTGAGGCAGTTTCAGTCAGGGTTTATAGGGGTGTGGGTGTGTGCTAGTCAAGCCTAAAAGTCATACAATGGTCTTGTTTGTAGTGTCTCACTCTATCGGTAGGCTAACCGCAAGTGCTGAGGAAGCGGAAGACAAAAAGGTGGGAACGAGAGAAAATTACCACTATTTCTCCTTTCATCTGGACACATGAATGGCTCTTTGTAGCCTACGGACTGTTCGCTATTTATTTAAGGGGCCACCTGAGAAGTTTTGGGACCTTTAGCCAAAAGAAAGACATGACACTCCACTCGCCAGTATTAAAATAACTATGACCCTCAAAATGATTTGGAAAAAAGGAATGACTCTCACCCAGCAACTTATCGGAACCTTCTGTACTGGTTTACGCTTGCCAACTGCTTACAGACTCCCATTGTTTTTTCAGAGTCATAACTTACATGACTAAGCCTCTGCATTCTCATCTTACGCATCACACTCCTCTGTTATGGTGTGGTGGCCATTTCAGTAGATTTTCTCACTAACATTGTTGTGAAAACACAATAAGCATGGAAACTAAATGCACACTTCCTGCATTACTGCATTACTTCAAATACTAAGTTACTCATCTAGTAAACTAGTATTCACATGAAATAAAACATTGAGACCATTCAGCAAGGCACTCTGGGTAACATTCAACACGCAAACTGGTTGCTATGGACTCGTCACTAGGCTTCCTCCACTTCGCCGTTTAAACAAAGTGGAATAAACGTATACAAGTCCAAATCTACACAAAACCCGCAATCAATTAGTAAGCTGACATCAAATGTGGCATTTAGGAAACCTTTATTGCAACCTTGGCACAGTAAGATGTCCAGACATAGTGCAACAGTCATTTTCGTTTTTCACGTCCTGCTGCTCCCATCGTCAGCCAGGAATTTTTTTTTCACTAAAGCAGTATATGAAATCAGATGTATTACCAATCACCATTTAGTTGTTTTGTGTTATTTAAGATATTTATAAAATATCTGATCATGCCAGACGTAATTATTCCACTCATTTTTTAAACAATGCAATTACCTGTTTCAGCCACCAGCCCCAGCCCCTGCCCACCAGCAAACTCATGGGTCAAACCCATCTGGTAGCGAAGGAGGGCCGAGAAATTTTGCTGTTTCATGAATACAAAAGTTGAGTGACCCCCCCCCGGACTGAAAAATGTTGGATGACCCTCCCCTCAACAAAGAATAAAAAGACATGACCCCTACTTTCCTCTGGTGGTCCATTGCATAAATACCGAACGGTCCTCTAGTGGGTGGCATTCAAAATCATGAAAAACTATTTTCCTATCTCAAATTTTGAAATTAGAAACCTTAAAGTCTTTTGTGTGTTTATTGTGTAAATAACACTTACTGACACTACATGTGCAGTGGTCAGTAGTCTTGCATTGCCAGACCTATCTCCACAGCGCTGTGTCAGCACTGGACAGAAGAGCTGGGCAGCAGAGAGAGAGCAGAGAGCTGAGGAGGGGGAAGAGGGAAGAGGGAAGAGGGAGACATCGCAGTTGTCACATGATGACACAAAGTTGTTTTAGGCTACAATGTCAGTATTTAAAACAACAAGAATAACTCCCACAGAGGGCAACTGTAGTGTTTGTTTTTGTTTGTTTTTTATGGCTCTCTTGCCATGCCATATGAATCTAGAGAGTGTTCTTTCTAGAGCAACCTTCTCAGAGATCCATAAAGGTATCATTTGTAGGGGATATGAGATCCAGGGGGAGACATTTATTTTCATTAAACTAATGCGCCCAATAAGGATAAGGGGAGATCATGCCATCTGTCTTAATATTCTTTATTTCAGTTTACTGAAGAGACATTAAGCCTCCATAGCTCTGTCAGGTCTGGTGAAACTTTTATCCCAAGGTAGTTGCAGACTGTGGGGGACCATTTAAAAGAGCAGCTGGTAGGTGAGGGTAGACCAGCAAGACTACCTAATGGCATTGCCTCCGACTTGCCAAAGTTAATTATGTAGCCTGAGAAGGAACCATTTGTTTTATTGCACTTGGACCTGATAACGTATGCTCACTCATCTCTTTACTGTCCTGTCTGGGGCTGTTATGATATCACCCTGCTGCTTCCTCGGTTTGATAACAGTAATCCAACCAGTGAGCTGGTGCGTTTTCACAATAAATTACTGTGTCATCACCAGATATCAAGCAAGGCGCTCTACTTGGCAGAGCTTGAGATGTAGAGACAAGACAAAGCTGCAAAGAATTTGACTTTATTTTATATTGACCACATTTGTTTTTTTAAGAAATCCCTGGAATTTATACAGATGATATGTACAGAGGTTCAGCTTAAGCCACTTGGTATTCTTGCATGCATTTGACTTATTTTAAAATACAAAAAGCTTATACATACGTTTGAATTTTCTTGGCAGTGTAGTATTCAGACTGTTTTCTTTGGATGACATGACTAGTGTTAAATCATAACAAGCTAAAATCTGATGGGAGTTGTGACACGTGGACCAATAGTGCAGAACAATTTGACTTCTCCATGCTGCAGACATTTCAGAATGTTCATTATGTTTTGTTACAGGCATGCTGTAAAGGGAGTGCCCCTTAAAAGCAACATAAGAAAAATTCCATCAATTGCTCTTCCTCAGAAACACACTTCCACACCCCATTAAATACCTGCCATGAAACTTGTTAATTAGTCTGATCTACAGTCTCACAATATGAGGCTTCAACAGTCTGAGTTAGACAAATCAAGTGGGTATCATCTGAAAGTTACAGTATTTTTAGTACCAAATTCCCTCTCTTTGTTACTATTCCTCTGCCACCGTTCAAAAAAGGAACACTGTTTGTGGAAACACAATGTGGACATTTCACACTAAAAAAAACTGTAAAGTTAGAAGACTGCTGAAGCCTCACATTTACTTTGCCTGAACTTGCATTGTTTTAAAGATTAATTTACCGCCAGTATGAACAGGAGGAATGATAACAGCCACTACACAACTGTGTCAATGTACATATGGGCATGTGACTTTAGAATTAAATAATGTGAACATGTGCTTTAAACAAAGACTTAGCAACCACTGCTAAACATACAATCACACTGTATGTAATATTTCATATTCAGTTTGAAAATCATAACCCAAACCACCTGAATGCTCTTGATACAACTCCTACTCGATGCTAGATGATTCACAGTTGTTTTGCTTTCCTTAGCTGACAGATGACTGAGTCGTCTCACCGTTTAGGGTGTAAACTAACAAAGAACTGATGGAAACACCTAGTGACATTGCATTGGAGTTATATGTATTGTGTACAGCAAAAATCATCTAACTAAAATGGAAGGAGTCTATAGTCATGTTTCCATTTAATCGTCAAGCGCATTTTGAAATGTCTAACTAGAGCCCCTTTTACACATGCACTGCAAACCTGAACTTATCTCGACATTACCCAGCAGAGCTGTATGTGAGAATGCAAATGTCTATGTCAGTTGGAGCTGACATCAAACAAGCTTTACCCACCCAGCTCCCTATTACAGAGTCTGTGTAATCTCAGATTATGCAGAAAGTGTGAAAATGTGTGAACACAGCTTCTGTCTGTCTGTCTGTCTGTCTATACTTCAATTTTCTTGACAACCGTTCATCCCATCGACTACACACTTGGCCGGCGTTCTACTGAGGACCCAAGGAAGTGCAGTGTAGAGTGTGAGCTCTTGAGATCTATGGGCACAAGTAGTGCTTTATGCACACACTGTGTAGTGTATTGAGAGGGGACCCCTATTAACTGTTACTCGCTAGAGTAAATTCAAGAACAGATGAAGAAAGAGAGACCGAAGATGTTCAGCATCAGCTATGTAACTTTTACGAATAAATGCTTTTGTTCTTGCAAATAGCCATGTCCAAATAGCTAGCTGTTAGCAAATGACGCGTATACTCTAGCATTGCTAGGGGGCGCAACTAAGTCATAGCATGTGTATTGCTCAGGACCCAAGAAAGCAGTGTTGAGTGTGAAGTTGTTGAGTGGTTGGATGAGCAGTTCTCATGAAAGCTGCAAGTAGCAACACCGGAGCTCTGTGACCCATTAAAACCCTTTTTATATGATGTAATTGCCGTTAGCTATTATCCCTTAATTCATTTACACACAGGCTGGTACATGCATGCTGGAGCTGAAAAAAAATTCAAATTAATCTATAGTGCAATACCAATTCAACACATGCCTGATTTTGTTCAGCTTTGTTCCGGGTTTAAATAGGACACACTAGCTTCACAATATTTATATGAATGCATGTAGGAGATATATCATGCCCAGGCCTGCAAGGTGTGACACCATGGTTATAACAAAAAAAGAACACAAACTAGGAATGAGTCATGTCAAGCATTTTCACCAACAGTTATACAGTTAAATTCAACTGTAAATGTTATTACAAAGAAAAAGAACATCACCACACATTGTGATAAAATGACTGTATGTTTTATAAAGATAATAAAGTTTAGTCTGGCTTTAACTGAGTCAGATAGTTTAGCCTTTTTCCGCAGGAGAGAGAATATCAAGCCATTTTTGCTATACAATTCACATATATCTTATAATCTGCTACTACTAGCAGTACGCATATATGATGGTCAAACCACAAAATAACCTCTTTGTGGTTTCACTTTCTTCCCTTTTTGTGCTTCAATTCACTTAGTGCCAGTATGATGAAAACTCAAACACAATCCCAACGTCATTTCTTTTGACCATTCCGCTCCCCTTACTCTAAAACACAAAGTAACTGTGAGTCATTTGAAAAACAATCAAATATGTGTGGTAACATATCAGACAGCAGTAAATACAGTAAGTCATGGCCAGACATTGTTAGCTTAAATCTTAAAATATGTTTTTAGGCATCTGCGAACAGTTTTAACTTTCGATCAGAAAAGTATTTGAATCTAATCTGCCAATAGTTGACACAGCAAACCTGAGGTAGGTTACACACTAGTTCTTTTTCTTCATTGTCTCTAAAGCTATAATTACAGGTACGCAAAGTTTGTGAGAAGTTACAATGCTACCTTCAGTGATAATGCTTTTGCTGACACTTTCTTTGCTGACAGTTCAGATACAGCCCGCCAGCTTCTGTAATGCTAACATAGCGCTGTGTGCTACAATTTCTGAGTTTATTTGACATTTGCTTGTATTTCATAAGTGAACATTTTACATGGTGATAAATATGTGTCAATATGTTCAGTAGATGCTGTTCTATGATGAAGCCCACTGTTGTACACATTATAGATATGTGTCCATCCTTTAAAGCAACACTATGTAACTGTTCCCGCTTCAGTCCCCCTACAGGTTGGTTCATTGGAACTACAGCTGCAGCTAAAAGTTACATAGTGTTGCTTTAAAACGCTGCTTGTTTGGTTAATATATGGTGAGCATAAAACATTACGTGCCTGCAGCAGCAGGAAATAGTGTAATGGACAAGGTTATTTCCAGAGGTCAACTGTTTTTATTCCACTGAAATTGATAGGGATTACTGAAAAAAATATGACATGAGACTGCATATTTCACAGTCAAAGGCCTGTTAAAAGCCTGTATTGTTTTGTATCTCTTCCTTGGAAAATGATGGCAAGAAGTCGGTCAATACAGCCCAAAGGAGGTTCTCAGGAACAGCATTCAATGCCCGAAAGCAATAACAGTGAAAAGCTGCCTCATGCTTGTCAGATTCAGTGAATTTAACCTCAAGTAACTCTCTCTCAGATTTTGGTTGTCTATGCACTGTAGTGCATGGAGTTATTTAACATTGACCATTGATCTCCAACTTACAATTATTCTCCTGCAGTATGGCACGATCAGAGCTGTAGCCAATCAGTAGAAAAGATGCTTATGTTACACAAAATCTAAAGCATCCTATAAGAAAGCTATAAATCATGGATTTTTCAACAACAAAAAAACCACAGGTGCATTTAAAAAACGTAATAGTGTAATTACATAAGCCTGCAGAAAAATCAAAGAATACCCCTCCTTTAAGGCACAATATGTAATGTTTTAGATGTAACAATGCTGTTTTAACATGATGGTATTTGTAGACTTTCAAGGTGTTGAAGTGGCATTAAGTACTTTTGTCTTCCAAGATGGTTCAGCTACACAAACAATAAACCTAAAATTACAGCAGTTTTTGCATCATGGTTAGCTTTTTCTTCACGAGACATCAAAACTAACTGCCTTGCCTACATTTTTCTGTTTTTTTAATTTTGTGGCAGGCTGCCGTAGCTGAACTAGCAAAGGCTTTGTCATAGCCAGAGGTCATTTAATTGATTTCATATCAACGTTGCACTGATCAATACAGGTCACAAAGTCCCCAGCTTATCTTCTAAGGTCCACAGGCAAATATTCACACTATATGTAAAATAAACCCTTAAAGCACAGAAATAGCAATCTTTTGGCCAGCATCATCGCCATACTTACTTATAATTAATTCGTAGTCAAAGTTTAAGTTGACTTCTGCTATTGACATAATTTGATATACAACTTTCAAATGAATGGTGCACCACAGCAGCCTAGACTAACATGCCAATCACCTGACAACAGATTAATATTGCCCTGCAGAAATGTTCAGTTAAGAATTCCTCCAAAGTCTGCCTTTGTGAACATGATTAGTTCTTGCTAAAGGTTTGCCACATAAAAAAGCCTCTTAGGCAGGTACCACTTAAGCTGTCAACATTGCTGTCAGCTCTACTGACAAATAGTGTGAACACATTTTTTTTAACTCCCAAACTGAGTAATTCTCATGTACAACCAATTTAAAATACAAGTGTGACTACTGTCACTACTGCTAATAATGCACACAGAGGAACAGTATAGCTACACTTCCAGCTGCTTTTGAGTCATTTTCTAATTTCTAATTTCTCACTACAGAGTCATTAAGTTGACCATGAGCACACAGAAAACACAAGTGAGATCTAAATGTTCAGCTGCACCGCACCTGCACTGGTAGTCAGGGTAAGGACGCACAGAGCAAAAACATATAAATATAAAACAAATAATAATTTAATTTCCCTGAAATAATGAATTGTATCAGAAACCACATGCAGCAGGGTGGGCTGGCAGTAAGATGCCATGTGTGGAAGGTTTGCAGGAGTGACTGCCCCTTTCTGATCAAGAGGCCCTTCACTCAGACCCCTCCACTCACAAACACATACAGTATAAACATGTTTCATCTGAGGTTATGCAAAGCAATAAAAATCCTAACTGCTTTGTGTCTAACATGGCAAACCCATGCTCTGAACTCCACAGAAATGGCAAGTGATAATTGGCAATGACTGGAACGAAAGTATAAAAGCTTTAGAAAAGTTGGAATACAGGATATCTTTCAAAAACAGAAACCTTGCATGTACAATGAAATAAAAAGGCTACAAAACAGGACCGTCGTGCTTTTGGCCACAGCCAAGCATGTTCTCACAGTGGTCAAATGTCATGCAGGTTTGTACTGAGATTTTTTTTTTAAGTGTGGATTTGTACAGAAGTTCAAATATGTTGATTGCTCAAATACGTAAACAGTACTTGAAGTATGACTTAGGTTTGACTGCTGAAAAGCAGAAACAGTGGGGACATGATGTAAAAAAACACTAATAAATTCAAAAATGAATTTTCATGGGAAAAAAATTACAGAAGAGAAACTCAAGAGTATAAGAACCCCTTAAAGTCTGATTTGTGGCTACGAGACCAGCGTGCAGCGTAGGTCTCTTTAGTGAAAGAAATAAGAATTGTGTCTTTCATCTCCTCACTGCCAATGTCCCCAACACCAGCATGGAAATGTTGTCATACTGGCACTTGCACGCTCAATAATCACTGAGCATGTTGAGACGGACAAACAGGTTTTTATAAAGACCAGTTGTCTTTTATGTCTCTCCTTAGCAAGTCTGAGCTGTGCAGCTCAGGAAACACACACATTGCTAGTCCACACAAAAACAGGATGACCCCAGTAACTAGGAACAGGATACAAGTGAAAATGCGATGGACAGGAAGTGGGGAGGCGGCTGACATCATATAAAGAGACAGAGGGATTTCTCCATCCCGTCTCCTGTTTCAGTCAGGCAGAAGCAGACTCCCAAAGACCTACGAGCCACTGGGCCCTTGCCCGAACGGGCTCCCTGGCCCCTGGCGATGGGGTATGGGTTCAGGCTGGGGAGAGGGGTTCAGGCTGGATGGCTGCAGGTTGGATGCAGCATTCAGGCCTGTGTCAAACAGCTGACAGTTGTGTTGGCTTCGAATCAGGCAGATCCAGCAGAGCCTGGACAGTCACACCCACCCTCACCAGACCGCGCTCTTCTAGGATGTGATGGGGCAGACACAGCTTGTCCTGAATTAGCAGAGAGGCGTCTTTTGTTATTTACACTGAGCAAAAAAGACAGGTGTGGCTTACGTAGTTTCTCTCCTCCGTCATTATTTATAGGGTTGTTCAAATTCCAAAAAAAACATACTTACCTCTAGTGGTATCTAACCCTGCCAATAGTTTAGGTTTTATGTGCTGAGGTTTTAAGATATTGATCTATACTATGATATCAACATAGATTATGTGGCTGTGTTATGTTTAACTAAAAAACATTTTTTTTTCTCAAAGATCTTTGTAGCTTACTGAAGCACATTTATGAGACTTTCTTCACAGTAACAGCACACTGCTTAATTTTCTATAATACTGATTTGACATCATCACTTTGTCATGGATCAGTACCCTCAAAACAAACAAAAAACATAATGTCTTTTAGACAGTTTTGTAGCAGTGGTTTTAAAATATTTGTGAGATTTGTGAAGCAAAAAAATGGCTGTACGGATTTGAATATTCATCATTATATATATATATTTATTTGTTATCTTGTTATTTTAGGGTTCTCAAATGCAGATTTGTCCAATATTCAAAACATATACGTTGCTCAACTGGTAATTTTCTAAATCTAAAAATTCAAGTCATGTCAAAACAATTTAGTTGCTAAAACAGCATTGGTGAAATTCAAGCACTACAATTCATAAATATATATTTATATATAATTGTTTTGAAGTAACAATTTGAATACCGTACTTATATGTCAGGCAGATCTTGCCAAAGGAAATGATAATAAATGTTCTTTTCATTTCCATCGGCTATGAGATACATACACATAATATCATAACAGCCTTACCTGTGTGACACCCAGCTTTTTACAGGCATCCAAAAAGTTCTCCACATTCCTACGGCATTTAGCCATGCTAAGCTTTGGCTGGAAGACAGGATATCAATCATGTTAGAAATTAAAAGCAGTACACAAGGTTATGTAGGTTATGTAGGTACATAATAACTCTGAAGTATTAACTACAAAAAGTGATATAGCTAATTTATTCTCACTTCATTCTTCAGATCTCACCAACTGTTATTTGCGATTTGAAATAAAAAGAACCCTTTTAGATTTTCAGTGTGCTTACCACTGCGGGAGACGGCACGTGGATGCTGGCGACAGACCGAGGACAAATGTGATTAGCTAAATGGCAAAGGACAACCCCATCCATCAGAGCAGCTCCAACATCGTCTGGGAGCAACACCTTCAATCTGGACTCAATGTTCTGAAAACACATTAACAATGACCTCATAACATCACAATATTTATACTTTATATATACACTGTATTCTGTATTATTTACATTGAGTTCTGTCTCCTCTTCGGACCCTCTTTATTTAAGAACTTGTAGACTTGATGTGAGCACTTGTAGAATACTATGTGCGAACTTGTAGAACAAAAATCTGAACTTATATAAAATATTCACACACGTGTTCTGAATTTTAAGTCACAGAAACAATTTTACAAATGTGTAGATTGATATTTCCATAAATACAAAGACAGGTGCAAACTTGTAATGCAACATTTACTCATGGAGCCAATGAGAATTGAGTGATTCATCAGTTGTTTTTTGCCACTGTTGTTATTTCACATTTCAACCAAGTCTGCCATTTCCTTGGATTTGAGCTGACAAAAAAATGTGGTGGCAAATTACTGGGGTGAAACAAGCAACCAACTAAAAGATGAGGATGATTCAAAGAAAAGTAAAAGAAGACATTTGACTACCAAGTGGACAGTTGGCCACAACTGCAAGGTTCATGAGTGGGTGATTTACAAACACAAGTGTGTGAATATTTTCTATCTAGTAGTAGAAAATGTCAACATACAAGTTCAGATTTTTGTTCTACACATTCTCCATTTTGCACCATATTTACCTTCATACATTTAATGGAGTGTTTCCAATACACCTGAGGAGTTGCTATTTTTGGTTCTGGGATTTCTTACCTGGCGTCTCTAAGACTGAGCCCAGCTGCAGATCATTAAAAGGTGTGCATGTCTGGAGTAAACCCAGATTTAGTTGTAATTAAACTTTTTGATCACTACTTATTCTTTCATGTTTTGTTAAAAACCATATTCACTACTAAATCACATTAGTTGTTAATAATCAGCTTACATATGCAGTGCACAGATCATATTAAGCAGAGATAACAAAGGATGTTAAGTTTCTGTATGGGAGGGGTGGGGTCATTTGAACTGTTCTGCCTGAAGCAGTGGAAAGGTTCATGGGAAGAAAAAAAATATGTTCTGAACGGTTTCTGTCCTAGTTAAAGTGTGTTTTAATAATGTTCTGTTAATGTTTTGGATGTGCATTTATGTCATCTGGATTTTAGTTTTGTATGGTTGATTTAGTGTTCATGTTTATCTACATATATTGTTGCACCATGACCGAGACCCAGGGGGGGGTGTGGGGGGGGGAACTGATGGGATCTGGGCAATGAATAGAAATTTAAGGAGCTATACACAGGTTGAAAACTAGTAACTCTTTTTGCTGAGTGAAACTTGTCAAGGAGTACAATACATTAGGAAGTTTACATGGTATCTGTGTATGGTCCTTTCTGTGAATTTGGACCAAATGTATTGAATACATTGTTCTATAAACTAGGTTGTCATAATGGCCTACATAGCTAACATTTTGTATTCATAATTTTTCTTTGCATGTTTAAAGCTATGGCGCGCAGTTTCTGTCTCCCCCAAGAGGAATTCTAAGTAATAAGACACCCCCACCCCTCCTCCACGCAGCTGCTAGTAGCCAAGGAGGACACCTCTAAATAGGATATTTATTTATTATTTAACAAAGCTGTGATGCTTTTTCAAACTTGATGTGGGCCTTTAGTAACAAAACAAAATAGGGTTTTCATAATCTTCACAGTACTTCAGTGCCTAAAAGGTTCTTTCTGATTGACTTCCCGAAGTAGCATGGTCATATACCAAAGGGGTGTCATCTATCACAGTAGGTGTCGCAAGATTAAATATCAGGACGCTATCTGTCACCAAAAGAAAGCATGTTTGATCTTGTGCATGACGGTGTGTAGGCTCTGTCATAAGCCAAGTCCAGGTCCTGTAGCTACTGCCAGAGTCCAACACATGTTCTGTGTTTGTCATCATAATCCAGTCAATGAGGAGCAGGAATAGGATGTGAGACATAATGCGTTGTTGCATCAGGTTGGCTTTGACAGTAGATCTTAGTATTCATAATGATTTTGTAAGGAATTTTATTGACGTTTATGATCAACTATGTGGGGTTTTTGTGCACACTATCAAACGCTTTAATGCTTTCTCCATAACATTGGACAAACAAAAGGGTTGTTCTGCTCCCAGCATTGCTTAATGGTCTTTTCTAAATGTGAAACTCTGGTCAGTGAATGCAATTTGACCTTCATTGTAGTTTCCATTCAAAACACTTTCCTTGGAAGTAGTGTAATCTCTCACCAGCGATGAAAATGATTTTATTGAGATAGAAAGTTCATTCAGTCAAGACTCAAGACTTGACTTCTCGGTGAAGGTCCAGGGGCAAGACCTTTAAGCTGACATGGACAAGAAGGCCTGCTCTAACTTTTTGTGAAAGAAGTCAGTGGCGGGTTTCCCAGGAAAGTGATGTCTCTTCTATTACGCCTGTGCATTCCTTGCATTCCTTTTCTTGCTGTTGTTTCTTCTCAGCTTTAACGCTATAGTGCGTAGTTTCGGTCTCGCACATGAGGAATTCTAAATAATGAGAACAAAACTGTCGGCGCATCCACATGATACAAGCCTTCAATGACCGCGCACCCGCCTCACCCCTCTTCCACGCAGTTGCTAGTAACCAAGGAGGACACGGAGGATTAAAAAAAACATGATGAACTCTTCAAAAAAGGTCATTATCTTCACTCGAGTTTCTGTGCGCGAAAGTTGCTGGGCGACACCAGTTTCTGAACATAGCCATACTGAGAAATACACAGAGAGTTTTGTGGAGCCGATAGTCTTAATTAGCTTTGTAGCAACTCATTTGGCAATGGCTTGAATGTAACAGACGTCCGTTAATATCAAAAAGTTACACACTAAAGCTTTAACTCAGCTCATAACTACAGTATAGGAAATTCCTACGAATCTGTAAATAATGTTAGCTTGCTTCAGGGATATCAGGTCATCTCAACCTGTGAAAGGGCCTGAAGACATGAAGTCCAACATTTATTAACTCAGTGATCTCATACGTTGCAGCTTTCTCTGCCTAATTAACAAAGTGCACAAAAGCGTTCTTTGGTCTCTCCCAGCACATTACCTCACGTCTCTATCCTAGTTCTTCTAGACAATCTTGGTCACCTTAGGCTTAAGGACACAATGCTCTTTTCACATAGTTTAGGTGTGCCTGACAGTTTCCAACTTGCTGCTTGCTGCCTTTTTTTCTATACAGACATCTTGCTAACAGGTACTCAGCTTCTCTCACCTCTGTTTTTCTTTGTCAGTCCAGTTTAGGATGTCAGCTTGCTATCGCTTTTGTTTTTATGGTGTGACCCTTCTGAACTGAAGTTTCACTTTTTTCATGGAGATCATGGCATGGCAGATCAAGCATTAACTAGTTTTTGTATACTTGTAATTTTACAAGTTTAAACTTGAACCAACCAAGCTGTGGCTGCAGCAGACAGACTGTTTGTCACACTATTCCACTGATCCATAGGTGGCAGTAATGTGCCAAGATGTGCAGCCATGTGCCAACAGAGACAGGGAAGAAGGCGAGCTAGTAAACATGGATGTAAACAGCAGGGCTTAATTTGAGCCGGAACACGCCAGAACATGTTCCGGCACCTCCGACGTTGTATCCGGAACCTTTTTTATTGGATCCGGCACCTCCTGTGTCACCATGAACAATTCGCCTAAATGAAAAAAATAAATTACTGTTTGTGTAGTGTTCAATGTTGTTATCTGTCTTGTTAGTCTTTATTCCCCATTGAAGTTCCACAAAAATCTTGTGTTTGCATTTTCAATGCGTTTTGAGGTGAATTTTCAGGGTAAGACGGAGTGGGGAGAGGGACGGAGGGAGGGTAGGCACAAGCGCTTGTGCTGGTTGAGATTGCTGTTATAGCCTCATTTCACTCAGGGAAAAAATGTCAAAAAGACAACAAAGTTTGCTTAACTTTTTCAAATACAGTGGCCAGTCGGATCCCAAACATGCAAAAACATTTCTGCCGATCAAGAATGTGGAGACCATGTGGGTTTTTTGGTTAATTTAATAGTCCAATGGATAATTGCTGCTTGTGAAAACGATTGTTGCAGTGTATTACATTTCGCACCGATGCAGTTCATGTTCTGAAATAAAAATAAACATTGCTCTAATGTACACACAGCGTTGTTTAGGTTTTTTTAGTCAGAGAAGCTACGTAGGCAGTGTCTTTTTTTTTTTGTTCCGTTACCTCCAACCCCCGTTTTAAGTCGCCGGATCCACCCCCCCTCTGCGCTCCGGGACCTCCCACTTTACAAATTAAGCACTGGTAAACAGCGATGGATTTTAAAACTTAAAAAATGCAAATGATTTATGAGGAGGGAAATGCACTACACACGATGAGTTTTGGTGAGTGCAACTGAATGTTTGTTCACAAGAAAATCCACTCTGCACCTTTAATAATTGCAAAGTTCTCCATAGGAGAACTCCCAATAGCAAGGAAATGGGAGCAAGAGCTGAGCCCTGAGGGGAACGCAATTAATTGGAAGTTTCCATTGTTCCATGATCCACTTCAACATATGTCATAGGACATACTTGACTCCTCAGAAGAGATACGTTTCTAAAGTCATTCCCACTCCCTATTGCACGTTCTGTCAACCTGAACAAACTGGAACTTTCCTGCACATGGTCTGGGAGTGTGAACCGGTGCATGAGTTCTGGAATAAAACAACATTAATAATATCTGATGTGATAGGATGTCGAATTCCTACTGACCCGGTTGTTTTGTTACTTAATGATGACTCTAAACTATACCTGCTTGGGAGACAGAAGAAAGTTTGGCTAGCCGGCTCAACCGCAACCAAGAAAATGATAGCTCAACGCTGGCTCCCCCCCCACTTGCTTTGTATAAAACAGTGGTTGGCGTATTTTCTAGACATAGTTATGCTTGAGCTCTCTACAGCAAGGATTAACAAAGCCAAATCATCGACTATAGATCTATGGAAAAACGCAGCAGCACAAGTATCAGTCCTAATGACCTCAGCGTCACAAGAATTAGAGGAGGTGACTAGGCAAGGTGTGATTTCTGTTTTTGTTTTTGCTTATTTGTTTGTTTTTGTTTTCCTCAAGACCGCAGAGGGTGGGGGGTGGGAGAGGGTTTTTGTTCTTGTTCAATTGTGTTTATCTGTTCTGTATGTTCTAAATATAAAAATAATAAAAAATTGATCTAAAAAAAAAAAATGCAAAGTTTGGCGCCTCAAGCAACATACAGTTGAAGGGAATTGAAGTGGTGACTCATCTGTTATGAAGAACTCCGGATAGGATTAGGCACATACTGTACTTATTGAATATAAGGTAGGTAAACTTGACACATTGGAATGTTAAATGTGCACGTTCACACACAAGCAAATTCTAAAGTAGGTTCCTATTTGAGACTTTACAGAATCATCCTGTCATTCTTGTCAACGGACTGTCTGTAAATGGTAAGCTCTTTTCATGATCCTTCTCTTTCTCCTTCTAAGCCTAATGATGCTTAGTTCTGTTTATGCAAAGCAGTCCAACTATAGGGCTGATACAAAGTACAGTGTGACACAACTTCTTAGAAACCAAGACGTAACTTGAAGGTATAAACACTAGAAAAAAAGCAGGATCTGGCAGGCTTTGGACGGTGAAGGACTCAATGTTTTGTGCAGAATACAAAGGCATAAACAATCTGTAAAGCTTCTGACCTGCCGTAAGAGTCCTATCTGTTCGATTTCCTCTCTCAAGTGCTCCATCTTCCTCCTCATAGTGAAGCTGGGGTCTGTCGAGCTGTACTCTTGGCGGCTTCCTCTGGTGAAGGCTGAAATAATAGATGAATTGTTCTGAGTTCCAGATAACACACAGTGAGATGCAAAGAGGAAGCTAAAATCCGAGACACAGCTACTAATGACTTTCCTAGCAGATCAACCGCCACCTGAGATCTACTACAAGTCAGTGTGAACACAGTTACACAGATTCTACTCCTGCTTTCCAGGAAAGTCTTTTCTCTTATTGGGCCTAAAACCAAAGCCCTACATCTGATGATGTCCAAGCAGGAAATCTGAATATTATCTGTGTCATCAGGAAAAAGGTGAATGAAACCAAACTACATTGTGTAGAAAACAAATATCTTTGCATCTTCACTTCCATGGTTTGTAGAAATTGTCGAGGTGTGATTCACACTTCTGGCATCACTTTTTATCTTTAGTTATCATACTACAACATAGTACGATCGAATACATATCCCTCAAAAAAAAAATGAAAAAGTTCTTCTCTAAAGAAGATTTGTTACAATTGCATCCCACACAAATCCTTGCACCCCACTGGTCCCTTTGTTTCTGGAAACGCAGCTTCTACAATATATGATATGAATGTTTTCCAAATATGTTCTTTTACATATGTGACACTATTGAAAGAGGGTAATGATAAGAGATGAATTTTCCTCTTATTTTAAAACTAATTCACTATTTCACTCCTACCTACTCAGGCAGTCATCTAATCGTCATCTTCCCAAACATGTTACAAGCACAGGTCAATTTTCAGTCAGATAAAGGGGTTCTAACTCTTTTTCTTTTTTGGTTAAAATAACATCTTCCTTACAGTTCTGAAGAGAAGCAAGAAAGAAAATGTTTTCTCAAGTACAGTACATAAGTACAAAATTGAGTGGGACGTTATACTCCACTACATTTAAGGGGGAAATACTGTACTTTTTAATCAAATACATTTATTTGACAGTTATAGTTACTAGTTACTTTACCAATTCAGATTTTACATACAAAGCATATGAAGAGTCCATAAAATATGATGCATTATTAAACCTACATTGTGTAATTTTTTGAGTTGATTCTTAGCAAAAACCCCTTTGTTCTTTCACAAATATGTACTCATTCATGTGTAATTACTTCCACCAACTAATCAAAGTATTCTCCTAAGCGTAGAATCTGACAGTCAGAATCATTCAGAATACATAGGAGCGACTCGCTCCAATGACGGCCGCCATGTAGCGCCTCCATCTTTAAAATACATTAGCCAAAGAGGGACATACTGTTGTGGTTGTGGGTATTTCTGTTGCCTGTTTGTATATTTCTGTTGCTGTTTCCTGTCCTATCATTCTGAGGATTGTTTATGTTTCTGGTTGGAGTGTGTATTATTCTGCTGACGGTGTATGTTTCTGTTTATCCTGTTTTTATTGTGTAGTATTCTGAGTAGTTTATTTTTCGGTTTCCTGTTTATTTTGGTAGTCTGGTTTTCTGTCTTGTCTTGTCTAGTTTTACTTCCTGTGTTTTCCCGCCTGTCTTATTGTCCTGCCCCGCCCTGATGTGTTTCACCTGCTGTATCACCTGTCCCTTGTTTGCCTGTTACCTCTTGTATTTAGCCTCTGTGTTCCCTTTGTCTTGTGTCAGATCATTTTGTGTTGGTTCCTGTCGTGTCTCCCCGTGTCAGTTCTAGTCAGTTTCTGTGCTTCCTGTATTTTCCTGTTTTTGTACTTCCTTTGTTCTTTGGATTACCGGTTCTTTTTTACTACACTCTGGAAATAGTTTTTTCTCGGTTCCAGCATTTCAAAGATGAGGATTTGCTGATACAGTGGACTGAATAAATTAGAGGTTTGGCAGTTGGTCAGACAGAACTAGCTATTTAAGGGGGCCACTTTGGATCTTGGTGATTGTGATGATGGCCTTCACTATTCACTTAAGTCTATTCACACAAGTTTTACAAACCGAACAGCAGACATGGGGGGGGACTCAAGTTGCAAATTTTAGGACTTGAGACTTCCTTGATAAACATTCATAAAAGACTCGACTTGACTTTGACTTGATATTCATGACTTGAGACTTGACTTAGACTTGAGTCAAATGACTTGAAATAACTTGACTTTCTGTTTAATAAATATATATTTTTTCCCCTCTGAAATTGAGGAGGAGTTAACTTTATGATTTTAGTGCTGTTGCATGCGCGGGAACCCGTTGATATGATGACGGGGCACGCGGCGGCAGACCTGCAGTAAACAAGACTGGCTAGGGCTAGTAACTTAACGTCATGGATCCCTCTGCACCGAAAATAATAAAGTTTGGCTATAAGGATTACACATCTGACCAGGCAAAGAAGAAACGAACGGCAGTTTGCAAGGTCTGCAGTACAAAAAGTTCCGACGTCAACCACCACCACGTCGAATTTCATCAGACACTTCAAATCGGGAGAGATTCGGGTTCCAGTCCCCTTATTCAGCTGAACCACTATTTGGACGTTTGTCATGGACAGAACTCCCTTCAGTTTTGGGCCATGAATAAGCACACCCTCCCCTCTTTGTTCAAGGTGGCGGTAAGAGCGAATAAAACTAGGCACACACATACATACATATTACACACACAACACAAACTGCACTCTTACTTTTTACTTTCAAAACTTTAAGTACATTTTCCTGATTATACTTACTTTTACTTATGTAACATTTTCAAAAATGGTGTTTGGAGAAAGCTATAAATCAATAATGAAAAAAACAAACATTTCCATGATTTATTAGTGTAGCCAAATTAAAAAGAGAGACATCAATCCTGTTGCACTTTGTCTTTGACTGCTAATGCACTGATATAGAACAGATCAACAGTTCCTCAGAAACCGTCCCCACTTCCAGAGAAAGGACACTGGGACTCCACCTTAAAATATCTTGGCTTCAAATATGAGCCTTGGGTTCAAATGGAGCACTTCCTCATCATTTATACAAGCTGCACTTTT
This sequence comes from Sander lucioperca, assembly GCF_008315115.2. NCBI lineage: Eukaryota > Metazoa > Chordata > Actinopteri > Perciformes > Percidae > Sander > Sander lucioperca. Next base: position 12,355,015 of record NC_050185.1, on the reverse strand, counting down.
ATATTTTATATTAGTGGAAGCTAACTGCACATACTATATACTCATTTAGCTAATCCCATTGATTTGAAGGTATCTTAAGTAAAAGAGACTGTTTACTACTGATAAATGATAAATGCTTGGGTAAGTGATGTTTTTTTTTTCTCCTAAATGTAATTTTCAAATACGATTTGCTATATATCATTTTTTTATTTTGACTTAAGCCTTTGGATTTATCAAGTCAAATGGTTTACACCCTTTTTAGTATCTATTTCTTGCTTGTTTGTATGTTTTTTTATTTATTTATGAAGGGACAATGTACATTAAACGAAGCACATGAACACAAATAAAAGCAGTAAGCACAAACCCTTAAGCACATACACGCTTCAAAGCGCATAAACTCAGATCCATAAGCACATAAACACAGATAAAAGCACATAGGCAAAAACAAATAGTAAAACAAACTAACTATCATCTCAGATTATGGCAGCATGTTAGATTGACCACTAACTACTGTTTTATAGATTTGGAGAAAAACTTGAGAGATGTGATGTTGCTTAGGTCTGTGGGTATAGTGTTCTATGTGCTGCTCAGTTGGAAAAGCTGACCGTCCAAAGGTACTTTTTCTATGTGGTATTTTACAATCCCCTGGTTTTATGGTCTACACGAACACATAGTTTTCTGTCTGTAAGGTATGATTTTATCCTTTTTAGTACATTACATGAAAAATTTAACTTTGATAATTTGGTAATTAGAACATGATGATTGATTGTATCAAAGGCTTTCTTTTGATCAATGAAGACAGCCCCTACCATCCCTCCCTTGTCCAATTTAACCTTAATATTTTCCAGAACAAAACAACTAACAGTTTCTGTGGAATGATGTTTTCAAGAACCCAATTTGCATAGGATGCAATTCTTATTTATAGGACACAATTATTAATTGCATAGGATGCAATTCTTCAGAAATGTATTAAAAAGAAGTCATACACATGAGCATGGACTGTTGTCATGCTTGATGTGAATTACCTCACGTACATGCAGAGGTGCAATCACACAATTTCACCACTAGTATTGTAGCCGAGTCACCAAGTGTCGAGTCCGAGTCAAGTATCCAGTCCCCAGTGTTCGAGTCCAAGTCCAAGTCTGAGTCACCAAAGAAGAGTCAGAGTTGAGTCACCATTACCTGAGTTTGAGTCTGCGTCACAAGTCAAGAGTCCAGAGAATAGCGACTGGAGTCTGACTCGAGTCCAGGACTCGAGTACTCCATAAAAGTCATCCGAAACTTTCGATTCCAACTTCCGAGTCCTATTTCATGAATACTCAAGTCAGATTTCATAAATCCTCGAGTCCAAGTCCTCAGTACAAGAGTCCAAGTAGAGTCCGAGTCCAGGAGTCAAGGACCCTATCACACATTAAAAAGACAATAACCCTGTGGCGGGCTATTTTTGAGTTCCAAGATCATTACTGTCATACAACAAGCACTTGTGTGTTACCCATAGACTCTATACAATTGGAGTTACCTGATCTCGGCTTTAGTCCAAACACTGTCAGAGTGGTGCTGAAATCTACATTGCGCAAGCCCTCCTGTAGGCATAACATTCATGAAAATCAAAATAAGGCATTCATTGTCTTAGCACTCAAAAATGTTTTGAAATAATAAGAAATTTTGATTTTTATCCACACACAATGGTTCTTACACCCACCTCACAGTCGTCATTCCCACTGGAGTTTTTTCTAGCACTCTGACACTTGTTCTGTCATGTAAGGAAAAACACATTATTTTTATAATATGACATATCTTTAATCAACGTAATGTTATCATCACACTTTCTTGATAAAACCTGGAACTTTCTTAAGGACATTTATGAGACATCCCTTGAAGCAGTAACAGCACACGTTTTCACAATACTTTTTAAAGGCTCAGTTCACCCAAATCACACATAAAAACATGTTTACTCTGTGAACAGCAATCAAATATTTTGGCATGGCTTGATACCAAAAAAGGTTAAGTGAGAAATACACAACTAATTACCTAAGGGGAAAAAGGTAGGGAGGGAGACATGTGCGAGATCATACCTTCAGATAATCTTTTCTCAGGTACTTGTTCCTTCTGCGTTCTTCATTCTGATTGAGAACGGGTGGGACTTGGGGCCACATTGGCTCTGAATCTGACTGGTCTGTCTTCAGGCTGCCATCAAAGGAGCAGGAGGAAGAAGGCTGTAAAAGCAGACAGATACAATTCAAATCATTCTCTGCATCCTCCAGAGGAATGGGAGACCATAAACAAAGTAACTTATGGACACAGGAAATTTTTACTCGTGGTATGTTTGCTTTGAAGTCAAAGAGTTTGTACCTGTCCACTCAGCACTGATGCTCCACTGCTTCCTTCATCCAGAGAAGCACTAGAATAAAGACATGAGTAGCATCAGATGTCTATATCTGTTGTTTTTTTTAAGCATTTTTATTACAGTGCAGATAGACTGGAAAGGGGGGGGGGGGTGCGGGGGAGAGAGAGGGGATGAGGGGTTCCTGCATGAGGCTCAGTGTCATGTCTAATTAGCATGAACACTTTACCAGTTAAACACTACAGAACTGCGCTCTGATTAACCTGAACATGTAAACCATTTATACCATTTAGGTCATTTATCAAGCAGAAATGAAGACACTTGCATGGTTTCCGCTAGCCTAGAAATCTAGACGCACCCTAGCGGCAGCAAATTTAATTTGGCTTGCGAGCTGGAAAAACCAAACTCTAGTCAGGCCAATCACATCACATGGGAACAGCGGTCTTCTGGAAGACTTGGGACTTAAGCTTTTCTTTGAGAAAAGAACAAAGAACGGCACTGAAATCATTCTTAAAAAAGGAAGATGTGTTTGGAGTTTTGCCGACCGGATACAGCAAAAGTTTAATCTATCAACTATCTTTGCTACCTTCTTCGTTGCTCTGCCTGGTTGTAGTACTATCCTATTGCATGCAGAGGGAATTTGAAAGACAACCGTTTATCCCGCCCCTCGGACTGAGCCCTGTCAATGGTGAGTTCCCAGACCCAACATCTTGATGTGGGTCTGGCTTGTCAGGCTAGGTTTCCGCACCTAGAATGTAAGAATGTGTTGTTATCTCTGTTTTAACATCTTTGTTTTGAACTACTGGATGGATAAAAACTTTTTACCACATGCCCTCTACAATAAGGGTGGGTATCACCAGAGGCCCCAGCGATACCATATTATCACGATACTTATGTCGCGATACGCTATTATTGCGACCACTGCAATACGTTTATTATTTTAAACATATTCTGCGAAATATTTTGCAGTTTATTACCTTACCCAACTTATTACAAATGATGGCACCAAAGGAAAACTTTGTCAACATCTGTTTTCTCTAAAAAGATAAAAAACAACAACAATATCAACTGCACTATCTAGTGGACTGAAAAACCATTAGATTTTATTATTCAAGTATCAAAAACTTAAATTCTCATGTGCAATATATATAGACCTAATAAAAGATATTTGGCGTCCGTGTATCGATACAGTGTTGCAAAAATCGCAATTTCTTCCCTGACTCCTACCCTACAAGGGCTCCACTGTAAATGTGTGCTTCTAGTCAGCATGAGTGAATATGTGGTACAGTACGTACCTGCGAGCGGTCTGAGGCGGGGGCCTTGGCTTGCTGCCTGAGCTTCCGGAGTGACTTAGGAATCTGCAGACGGAAACAGATGCAGAGCAAGAACAAGAACTGTGACAACGGCGATGACTCATGTGGATTACGTCAATCGTAATGATATGTTTACAAACAGTAGGGCTGAGTCAAATTAAATGGAAATTTCACCAGTTGAGCAACAAAGGGCAATTACAGTAATTTGCACAATGAATGGGATAGTGTCTATTCATAGGCTAGTCCTCAATTTAGCAACAGCCAGGGGGGATTTTAGCAAAGTCCTGCAAGATCAGTAATTTAATTTTTTTTTTTTTTCATTTATTCCCTATTTGCGTAATACCATTTCATTTGTAATACATCCTCAACTTTGTAGTAATGGCCCTGTGGCTCAGCATTAAAGTAAGTTTTCTCAGAATTGATGGTCCAAAATGATGTTAAAATGCACAGTTAGCACAGTAGAAAAACATTTAAAAAAAAAATTAAAACTAAAGCTGTGACCCTAAAATCACCCCTGGCAACAGCACTGATTTACAATGTTCAAAGTAAGCATAAACCAGCTCACAGGAAATATAAGATTCTTGTAAGAGGAAAACATTCAAGCATTGAAACAGCTTGGATTTCCTCATACTGTGTCATGTGATTGTACTGACCAGTGGTTAACCAGTGTAGCAAAACAAATAATCTGTAAATGATGATAAAGAAAGTCCATCTACCTGTGAGCCCGGCCAGTCACTCTCCGTCGGTGAATAAGACTCTCCGCTCTGCAAATTAAGGACCGTCGTCTAGAAGCCGCACATCAAATGTGCAGCAGCAGAGTTGAGGGAGAAAGAAAAAGTGGGCAGAGAGTACATGAAGTCATGCTGTTAAGAAAACATGGTGATGACGGAGTCATATTTGGGAATGTAAAGCAGCAGCAGCACACATGAGTATACATGTTACATGATGATAAGTCAGGAGAAAGCAACAGAATACAGAGGTGGCTTTTAGCAGTGCGGCAAATGGAGATCTAAACTAATGGCAGTGCAGAGTGCTTCAGTATGTACAGAACCACAGACACCTATTCTGCTGCTCCTGCTGCAAAAGCTGAACAGCAATCTTTCTCAGATCCAGCACTTCCTTCAGCTCATCATCTTCTTCCTCAACTAGCTGCTCCTTATCAGAACTGTGAAAGGTTCAAGAACAAAGTGGCTATCATCAGAAACTGTACACAGCTTAGCATTTTGACTCACACACGTAAACATCTGGCAACAACATATTAACAGTAAGGTCTGAAAAAAGAAGAGGGCACCGAAACAACAAATTCAAAAAGCCTATATACAGCTGTCAAAACACTGAAGCCTCATTGACATAACTATGTGTATGTAAACAAAATTATGTAATCTAAACTCATCTTTTTGACCACATAATTATTATTAATTATTATACAACAAATCAAGTCTGCACATGACTGTCTAACATTTTGCAGTGTAAACCTCCCAAAATATTTGCAGATGTTTTAAACTGACACACAACCTGCACAAATAGTATTTATAACAGCTGCTAGCAGATTTTTTGTGCGTTTACATACACGGTCCAGACCTGACCCTCAAACAGACCAGTTAGTGCCACAGTAAATTAGTATTCAAGCTGAGGCACGCCTTGTATATTTGCAGCTGGTGATGAAAGGAGATATCTGCTTGCACTTGGGGTTCACCATCTAGTTGACTGACCGAGCGGTCAGCTACTATAACCACTAGCCAGTGCTGTGGGCAGTAATCAACTCATCATGGGCCATATGTTTTCAGACCACATCTCCTGATTTGCAATAGTTGAATTGTAAAAATAAAAGTTGCTAATATATCTCTATATATATAGTTTAACACTGTAAAACTGCAGCTGCAAAACACCTCTGTGCAGATTCTTTGTTTTTAATGTAAAAATATTCAGGTCCATGACAACCGGTCGACTAGTGACTCATTATCAGGAAACACCTTTCCTCCACAGAACTCATTTTGCAGTCTTTGCATAAAAATCAGTTGCATGCATTGTGTAATGAATAAGACAAGAGAAAAAATGTTTGCTCAAGCATCAGAGGTACAAGATGTATTGACTAATAAACTCACCCAGACTCCTCTTTCCAGCCATCTTTATCTTTGCTTTGATGAGACATGTTAAGAACTTTCTCCAGTTCCTGAAACACACACACACACACACACACACACACACACACACACACACACACACACACACACACACACACACACGTCAGGAACCAATAACCAGAAATTGATTTTATCTCCTGATTACTCCTGATTTGTATCACTGATTTCCTATCAATAACTTTTCATTATGTTCGTAATCATCCTTTTGATAGATTGATAGATAGACAGACAGACAGACAGACAGATAGATAGATTCATACCTTTATACAAGACACATGACTGCTCTGCTGCCCGTCACACTCTGACAGAGCAGGATCTTCGTCTGGGTTGGGGTCTATAAAGTCATAGAGATCCTGATCTGATAGAGGGAGGAAGCATCCGCGTTCATCACATAACCTGTCACATTTTAGGCACTTCATTCAACCACCCCGTGTCTCTGTTATTGCTGTCAAAGGGAATATGTGATACTTATTTTCGGTAACCTTTGCAAGAATCCATTTTGGAGAGGAGAGAAAGGGCATCAGCACGGGCTGTCTCTGAAACCTGAGAGTGCAGGCTGACAGTGTCGTCATCTGAAGGCTGCAGAAGAAGCAAAGAATTTTTTAATTGAATGTCTTAGTATTTTAATACTTCTAAATCCTAGTAGTATTTTAGTTTTCCTATTTCATGAATTTGATTGTGCGTGCATCTTCGACAAATGAAACAATGAAATCCTTGATAAGCTCTGCTTTCACAAGAATAATTCTAGATGTTTGCTTCTCATGCCATACTACGGCTCAGCGGCAGGGAGGTTAGTTGTGTCTAGGACAGAGGTTGACTCCCACACATGTGTTTCAAAGTTGTTGATTTTCCACAACAACCTCATCTATTTTGTCTAGAATCAATTCTCCATTTGTCCACCACCAGTCACCCAGAGAACTTCCCACCTCAGCCAGGCACCCTTGATCACCCACCTGCCTGAACACCTGCCTCCCATTAGCCAGTCTACCCACTGCCCAGTTAGCTTTCAATTCTTGCCAGATACTCTGCCTACTTTCCATACTTATCTGGCCATTGTTTTGTCTAGTCTGCCCACTTATTTCCTATCATCCTCAGCCAGTTTTGTATAAAGGCCTGCCTGCTTTGGCCTTATTGGATTTGTTTGTTGTGCTTTTCTATTGCAATTGTGAGGCTGAATTCTGACCTAATATTATGACTCGTATCCGTATCCTCTGCTGCTGCTGCTCTGCTGTTAGATTTAAATGCTAAAAAAAACCCTGCCTAATATGTGCTGGCTAGCAGCAGTGTATCAGAAAGAATTTTGAGATTTATGTATCTCCAAATGTTGCATTCTGGTAAGTAGTAAAACACAATAACATGTTCATAATGCAATGCCATCAGTTGATCTTGAGTGTTTGATCTCTGACCTCAGTTGTAGACAGCCTCTTGTCACCATTGTCACTACCAATTCCAGAGTCAGGCCCGTGGTTCTTACTGGGATAAAAATCTTCCATGCTGAAAATATGCAACACAAACTGCTCATTAGGACTGTATTTTTCTAACAGGTAACCATGAAACCAAATTTTGCAAGCGCAGAACAATTATAAGTATAGCATAATGCATATCGTCAGGGGAGCATGTGTAGATGCAAATAATATGTTTAAATGATACAGATGTAAGTGCATTGTGTGTCATGTCATGATGAAAGAATAGCAATAACTATGTCAGTACCTATCTGTAAGCGGCTGTGGAAGGCAACGTTTGCCGAGAGAGGGGAGGTCCAGGGTGTCCGGTTTCTTGTCCATCCTACACGCCTGGATGTTCAGGTACTTGAATATGTGCACTTTGCCCTTGAGACAAATCTGAAACATACAAATGCACAGAAGGTGTCATCTAGAGTTGTTGTAGTCTATATTGACGACGTTTCATTTACAGGGTAGTTCCGGTGCCACCGGAGGTTCTGCCAGATTTCCCTAATTTTTGGCTGGAAGTCCCTCACTTTCCGCTTTCTTTGTGTGAGCAATCTAAACTCCGGTCGATTTATGAGGACTATGGTTAACTGCTCCTCAGATCTCTGCAGGGTAAATCCAGACAGCTAGCTAGACTATCTGTCCAATCTGAGTTTTCTGTTGCACGAGTAAACAATGTTCTGCCAAAACAAGTTCCTTCCCAAGCCTATTTTGTAGAGGCGTCGTTGCTGGGTCTAGTGCTTAGCGCCGCCCAAGACGATTGTGATTGGTATAAAGAAATGGCAATAAACCAGAGCATGTGTTTCTCCGATCCAGGAATGTTGTGTGGACTAGCCAGATCCTCCTCCGCGGCGCTGTGGAGATAGGTCTGGCAATGCGAGACGAGAGTTGTTGTACCCACTAGAAAGATAAATATGTTCATTCATCCACTAGATTGACAATTGTACCAGGTTCATGAAAATGTGAGGGACATGACAACCTGTCAACTCAACCACATACAGGAAACCCTGAAAATATATATACCCATATATATACTTGATGTCCATATAGTATGCACAAACAGATTTGTGACATTAATGCACTCACCTGTGCTGGTGGAGACTGCATAGGATTGTTATCTAGGATTATGTGCTGCAGCTGCCTGAGTTTCCTGTAAGCTGCAGGAATCTCTGTGATCTTATTGCAGGAAAAGTCAAGTCGGATGAGAGGCAGGTCAGCCAACTCTGCAAGTACAGACCAATAAACAGCTTTTGTTGAATGTGATGCTTCCAACATGCATTTACAACATAGTATGCTTTGTTAGGCTGGTGGGTTAGATCTAATCTAAAAGTCACGGCAACGCCCTAAAAGCTTCCACATTGGTCTTATTTCTGGGCTGATCTACTGAATACATTAGCATGACATCCATTAATTTAGTATTTGCTGTTCTATAAATATTATATATTATATCTATTTGAAGAACTCAATCAAAATTGATGCACTTGACTTTTTTTTCTCCCTAGTATGATTCAAGCTCCAAAAACACTAGATAACACAGTTCCCAAAATGCAACTTGATAGTATCTTTACGTTAACACCCTGCGTGCCTGGTAAACACCCACATCTTCCAAACTCCTTGTAGTGCAGGTTTTCAAGTCTCCACTCTACAACAAATTATGAAAAAATCAGAGGCTGCACAGTTTGTGCAAGATTTACACCTCTACTGTTTTTGTTTCGTTTCTGCTTTCATTTTACCATTGGTGCAGCCAAAATCCTCTTGATGAATAACATGCAGCAAGCACTTCTGTCATCCAAAATAAGCCAAGGATCCCTAGAGTTAAGCCATGTGTAAAAATAAATCTTAAACTTAAGACTTATTTAAACTTTTTACACATGGCTTAACTGGAGGACTGGTATGCTTGCCAAAAGTGTCAAGCTAAATTATTACTGGGACATCTCTAAAGAACCCAGTGAGTAAAAAAGCATAACATCAGGTGTGATGGACTGACCCTCAGGCAGCATGTGAAGACAATTCTTCCTGATGTTAAGTTCTCGCAAGGCATGAAGGCTCCCCACCTGAGCTGGTAGCACCCGGATCTCATTACAGCTCACGTCCTGCGAGGGGAGACAAAGTGTAGGAAATGGGAGTGCTCCAGCAGTACGACATACACAAGTTCATATGCACTGACATATACACACTGCTCACCAGTTCCATCAACTCTTTGGCCTTGCCGATCTCCTCGGGGATGGATACCAACTTGTTGTTGCTCACAAGCAGAACTTTGAGGGGGAGGCTAAACAAGTATTTTGGCAAAACTGACAGGAGATTTCGGCTGTGGAGAAAGATCAAACATTGACCTACATTTAAAACAGTATACAGAAGCATGTAACAGTGAGTATCTGATCACTGGGGATTGAGTTTCAGCAAAAGAAGAAAGCCTTTCTTTCATGAAAGCATTTTTGCCCTGTACTACGTGAGAGATATGAATCTGAACACAAATGCATTCACTTTTGTTAAATGTGTATAATGAGACACAGGTAACTGAATATAGTGTAATATAGTGTTAGCAATGACGCACCTGACGTCAAGATAAGTCAGCATCTGCAGATTGATAATGGCTTCTGGGATGCACTTGATGCAGTTGTGGTAGAGATTGAGCGACTCGAGAGGGGCGAACAGACACACTTCTGGAGGGATTTCTGTGAGTCGATTCTTGGACAAATCTGCAAAGTGGAGGAATAGGAGTTGATGAAATATGTACACTTTGAACACACAGGTGACATACATATTATAATCTTTTTCAGATCTGGGTATCGTCCATTACGTTTGCTTCAAGCATGAGGCCATAGGCTTAAAAAACTAATCAATATGTCTTAGTGACAGAGCGGTGGGCAGCGCGCCTTTTCATCAAACACTGGTCTAAAATTACACCAAAGTATTGGGCCTCAAAGGTTTGACTGCTACTGTCAGTATAAGATCTCAGTGTTTCCAATATCAATCTCATTGGGAGTGGCACATTTATGGCTTTAGATTTGTATGAATGGTTGGAAACTGTTAGAACTCACTTCACATCTTTTCTTTTTGTTGAAAGTTCTGTTGCAAGCAACCGGAGATAACCACCAAATGGTTATTAAAACAATGGAGATTCGGGCTGCTTTTTGTACAGAAGGGTGGTATGTTTTCTATGTCACTAGATCATTTGGAATAAAAACAACCTATACATATATATATATATATATATATATATATATATATATATATATATATATATATATATATATATATATATATATATATATATATATATATATAGGTTGTATATATATATACAGTAATTAGCTTGTTTAAAGGATGTATATTTTCTGAGCATGATCATGATCTAAGTCATTTTCTAAAGGTATATATTACACCTTAGTTACATAGCTGCATTTATATAACTGAAATATGGCTGTACTTAGACACAGTGGTGCTCTAAGCTAAATTCTAATGCTAACATGGCAACTTACTCACAAATGTACAATAATGTTTAGCAGGTGTACTGTTCCTCAACACAGTAGTAGAGCTGTACAAGTACAGCTGAGGTTCATGGGAATGTATTTGGTTTTGCAGGTAATTCAAATTAATACATCAACAAATGTAATGTTAACATTAACATTTATTACGTTAGTTCCACAAAAAAAGGTAAAATTAGTATGTGCTGGTGCTGAATCAATAAAGGACAAGCCGTCATTACAGTAAAAGTGGCTGACACAGTAAGCACAGTCTGACTATAACTTATGTGCTCTGCTTTACTACTGAAGCAAATTTACTGCAAAATCACAGCCCTGTAATCAGCCAAGAGTGCGTGCTACTATTCTGTAACAAGAAAATGAATGTAATCCCTGTTGAGGTCAATGAATGTGAGCACTTCCTCCCATCTGCATGTGCCTCTTATGATAAAATATTTAGATACTGGCTCTCTTGCCCAAGAACATTGAAGTAGAAAAGAACACTCACTCAGCACTTTCCCATACACATGTACTAAATTGTAGTATAGGCTACATCATCAACCAGACTCGTGCTCCCTCTGGAGGTCTACATTTTATGCATGCCTTTGGATCAAGCACAAAGCCTGATTTGCACATCATCCCTCAAGGTTGCTGAATCACTCACACAATCCAAGACATTTCCATGCACACAGACACACATGCATGCATTCAGAGCCGTTCTCTCCGTTTGTGTCACCTTTAATTAAAACCTGTTTAACTATTTAAACAGGAAAGGTGAGGACACATGGGGGATTGTAAGAAAAACAATACATGTGAAGACTTCCTAATTGATAAGACTTCACCTTCAGACACATATTGATTCAGCAGCTAAACATTAGTGTGTGTGTGTGTGTGTGTGTGTGTGTGTGTGCGTGCGTGCGTGCGTGCGTGCGTGCGTGCGTGTGTGCGTGTGTGAACGATCCTGTCTTTTGCATTATCTCTGGGTGACACAATAATTAGAGATGTGATGGAGCTGCACAGCCACAGATAAAAACTGTTTTCACTTAAGTGCCACATCCCTACAGCTAAAAGCAAACACTACTGCGCCTGCATCCCCTTAATGCGTGCAATTACATATAGCTACCAGCCTTTATTAAACAATTAAACTATATGGTCTTTACTGAAGGCAAACACTCACTGACCTACTGTTAAGAGGTTTGTGTTTACTGTGGATTGATTAGCAATGTTATATCAGTAGCCTTTATTCAAATACTGTAGTATTTCAATACATTTATGCAGACATCACAACCTTCCCTACTCCCTGAGGTTACAAGATGTCATGAGGCGCGCAAACCTGTTTGTGAGTTGTGTCTTTGCCTTTAGATAGACTCTAATTTCTGACAAGCCTTAAATGACCCGACAGGCCTCACTCTGTAGCTGCGGTCTGAGCTCTGACAGCAGCCAGTAAGCAGAAGTGAGAAGCAGACCATGAGACATTCAGCAGCACAAAGGGAAAAGAAGCCGAGAGGTTAAGGGAAACACAAATTACCACATAGGGAAAGACCAAAGCTGAGGTTGCAGGGTATACTCATCTTCCATTAAGAGTAAATTCTGCCTCCCCCTGAGGCTCAAACCTTGATGCTGTAACCCAGCTGTACATAGACGGCTTCCCCACATACCTCCCTCCAGCCAAACAACTGGGGACTCTTCTTTAGCTGTGGAATCATGTGGGTCGATGGGCGATGGGGGTGGGTGGAGGCAGTCTTCGTGAGCCTGTCCATCTCCTTCCCCTTTCCCTCCTTCAACTCAGACCCAGCACCATCTGCAGCCCACAGTGGGCCTTTTATCCACCCGCTGGTCTCCCTGAGCTCCCGCAGGACAAGGCCCGTCAGGCAGACGAGCCCTCCACCATGGCTCCATTGTGCTGCACCCTCACACCAAATCACTAATCTATTCATTTATGTTGGTAGTGCAGATGATGTCTGGCTATGTCTTCCCATGACACAGCAAACTCTATGCTACCAGATATCCTGCTGAGTGCTGGCGGAAAGAACAGTCTCTCTCTCTTTACTGCTGCAGAGGGATTCTGAACAGGAAATGTTTGTTTTAAGATTGCAATTAGAAAGCTCAATATATGATCATCATAATATATCCACACAAAAAAAAATCACTTATGGTCTACAAGAATTGCCAGCATCAAGTGCACAAACTACAAAGAAACATACCAAAATACTAAAATCCTAAAGATCTTTACTTTAGTAGCCTAATGAAAACACGGAAGGAACATGACAAAAACCTGATTAATTGGGGTTCATTATTGGTGCCTGCAGCAGACGTGATCACAGTGTCTGGGCAGTCTCTGGATCAGCTGTAATTGCTTAGCTACTTTGTGGGGGGTTGGCTGTGGGTGCTTTCATGGGGCATTTCATTGTCACTGTATTCACACTCTGGCACTAACTTGGTCCATGCATTAGTGTCACACAATCTGCATTTCCCCTACCACATATGTTCTTCTAGACGCTTCATCAGTCCATGTTCAGCAGCCCCATACTGACAACAGACATAGAGTATATGGGCATATGCAGACGGATTCATTCATACACAATAAACATACACAGAAACATTATTATAAGTACTTTAGATATAAAATATTAACGTTCACATAATGCTTGATTTTGTTTTCCCACTAGTATGCACGCACACAAACACACACACACACACACACACACACACACACACACACACACACACACACACACACACACACCCTCATTTATGGATCCTACTCTTCCTCTCCTCTTCCTCCAGTCACTCGTGAAAACTACAAACGATGGTGAAAATAAAGTGGTCCTCCACAGTTTATAGTATAGTATGTTTGTTTCTTCTGGCTGAATGGAATCAAATCAAAAGTTTGACCCATATTCCGCATTGTAAATGAAGAAGCAGCAGTTGTGGCTGTACACTTAACTTGACACTATGGGTGAGGGTGAGGTTTTAGGTGAGACGTTTGTGGGCTGTGTTGTTGAGTGGGCATGTATTTTGTCACTTGGTGTTAGGGTTAGGGTTTTTATGTGTGGATCCCAGGAAGAATAGTTGCTAATCGGGATCCAAGTCAACAAACAAACAAACAACAAATTAAGCTACCTGCTGATTCACAAGTAGGAGATGTCACTGCTAACTTCTGCTCTAACCAAAAGGTGCTTATGACATACAAAAGTTTCTCACTGTATTTGCAGGCTATAGATTATAACTTAATGAATGAAACATTGCTTGATTAATTAAAAAAGTAGTTAACTGATAGATAAATCAAAAATGAAAATAATCACAAGTTGCAGCCCTAAAATTAAGTCCCAGCTAGCGCAAGATAATCAACATATATATTTAAAAATATACTTGCTATTTTTATACATTATATTCTGGCCTAATTTACTTAAAGGGTTCTTTAATTCTAGGGCTTGTGAGGAACAGGTCACCGTTTGTTTTTTCATCCAGCTCTTAAAATACCACGGGTTTCTGACCAGAGTTTCTCCAGATCTCTTCTTAATTTCCTAAAGGTCCCATATTATGCTCATTTTCAAGTTCATACTTGTATTTTGGGTCTCAATTAGAAAATGTTTACATTCTTTAATGTTCAAAAACCAATCTTTTTCTAATATACTGCTTGTCTGAATATACTTGTATTTACCCTCCATATGAAACGCTCCGTTTTGGCACCTGTCTCTTTAAACTACCCTCTGAAAGAGCCCAGTCTGCTCTGATTCGTCAACATTTCCGGGTCGTCTGTGTCATTACAGAGGAACATTTCTTTAATTTCTTTCTTTTTGTGTGTAACATAATAAGCATCATGAAGATAAATCAGTTTTTTTACAATCATCAAGTCATTGTTTATTTATTAGTTTAGTTTTACTATCCAAATATTTAACAGTGTTGTCATTAATCTGATAACGCATTGCAATCCTGCTGACATAGTCTAGAAGGTGCCCTGAGGGAAGAAGCACCAGTTGGGAATGTGGATTATTTTCAGGCTACACTCATATTACTAGGATCGCTCAAAACTAGTGAGAAATAAAGAAAACCAGCACTTATTTGGAGGCAGTTCTTATAAGTAGCCTCCCAGGCGTGCCTGCTATTCTTCACATATCAGTCATAACAAGAGGAAAGACAGGACAGGCTTTTATAAGACACCCAGAATATTTGATTCCAGAAAGATGGAGCACCAAGTATGAGTAGCACAGTGTAGTGCTGTGTTGTGTTTTTAATTGCCAAGCCTCTGGAAGCCTTTTGAGTGAGTCAGCCTGCAACGTGCTTGTACTTTAACGAGCAGTGGCACTTAACAGTATTTACCGTGGTCGATTATCAAATCCATGAATGCCAGCTTGATACTTGGGTCCTTGTGGAGAATGTCCTTCACAAGCTAACTAAACTTCTCCGGAATGTAACAACGAAGAACCATTCTTACAGTATGAGACTTACCGTGTGCTTCAAGTCACACACAATGACATAAACTGTGGGATATTTGTTTTGCCACCTTTTTCAGCCAGCTCTTCAGAGTAGACTGCAGAAGTTTGGACATGATACACAATTAATCTTCTAGCTTCTGGTTTGTTCTTGGGTGTTAAATCTCCATCGCATGCAATCGCAGTTGGTGACAGAAATCCCCCTTCTTTATCTTTTCTTTGACCTCGCATTCTTTTCATTTGGAGCGTTATTTGGCTGTTAAATATCACACCAAACCCATCATAGAGGATACAAGAAGGCGATAAATCTGTAGTGTGATGCGGCAATAACGGCAGATTGCGGCAGAGTCATAAAACAAGGGAATCTAAACTAAAGCAACAATCTCCTGCACGACCCATATTCTCAAGCATGCGTCATGTTCACTCAAAACCAAACAAAATGGTGAGTTTAAAATTATATTTGTTTATTAGGATTCCCCTGAGCTACCACACATGCTACACTTTGTTTGTCTGAGAATACTGCACACACACTGCATGGTGCTGCAGCTAACGTGTGTGTTTATACCCTCGGAGGCAGGGTAATGGCAGGCAGGAGCATGCTGGGATATGAACCTGAACATCTGCCCAGGTTGATGCACAGCTCCCCCCTCTCCAATGTCAGGGCAGCAGCTCAGAGCTTGTGCACTTTCCCATGGGAAAACAAACTGACTGGAGACAAACTGCCAGGAACACACTGCAAATAGACATCCTTGTGTGAGCAGGCCTCTCTCTTTCTCTGTCTACACACACTGGGGCCTTCTGCTGCTCATTAGTCAGATGGAGACCCTGTTCTGTATAAAAAAAAATGTTTACTTCTAAAACCAGCAATAGGATGGATTTAAATTATAATAACACCCAATTAATGGTGGGATACCATGCTGTTGCTTCAGTGGTTTTTGATACAGATCTAAATATTGCAAGGACATTCAGCTTTATATTGTACAAAGTTGGTGGTGCAAAGTTCACGAACACATACTATTTTCAGAAGAATCATTAATTTCTAGTGCTTGGTACCGAATTCAGTACTTTTTAGACACCGACCGAATTGCCTCTAAAGTATTGAGTATCGATTTCAATACCTAACGAGTAAATCTCATCAGCGTCAGAGAGCCAATAAGCATGCAGCATGCTTCTACCAAGATCTAATAATGGTTGTTATTAGCTGACTAACATTACACGTTGTAGAGGCAGGCGGGAAAAACTCTACGTTACACACAGAGACGGGGCTTACGTAGTAGGAGCTGAAGAATAAATAAAAAGATTTCTATTCTAATGTGTAATGTATTTTTGTTTTATAAAATTGGTATCGAAAAAAGTAACATTTAAGAATCGGTATCGGAGTCCCGATATTTCTTTCGGTACCGGTACCCAGCCCTAGTCATTTTTTCTTCTTACAGGTTAATTTGTTTTTCATTCAGTTTGAAAGGCTTCTGATGTGATTTATCCAGTGAAATGTAAAGTCTGTACTTGCAGCATTGTAAAGCTGTTTCTTTTCACAGCAGAGATTGGAGTTGGTGTAAAGGATGGTGCTGTCAGTGAGGTGTTGATCTCTCTTTGCACATTTCAAAGTGAGACTTCGATCTGGCACACTTTCCATTTCAAGGCATCGAAATGAAGATGTGAAAAAAAAGTGAAAAGACTGCAGCATTCACAGTGACAAGATTAGTCACAGTGTAAGCAGGAGATAAAAGGTGTGACAGAAATGTACACTCTCATATCACTTTTGATTAATATCAGTGTATAACATACACTCATGATAACAGCAGTTATTTAAAAAAGCATATATGCAACAATCTTGACAGTATTGCTTTAGAAAGAGACAAGCTGAAGCATTATTACAGTATATTGTAACAAGTGTGTACATTCAGCCCAGTAGTCCAGAAATAGAGCATACTAACTTTCTGTTGTGTCTGTCTCCAGCCTGGAAGACAGCCTGTGCATAGGCCTAATATTTATGGCCTCGGGAGGCTCTTCAAGGGTATAGGTTTTTAACAGTGTTCAGGCACAGGTGATACCTCTAGATCACTGACACAGAAAAGCAACAATCTGCATTCTTGTCCAACATGTCTGCTTACTGTTAAACAAACCGGTTAACCTATCCATGATTTCTCAATTACTGTCTATAATGAATAATGTATTATGATGTACCACAAATAATTTTACTTTTGATTACATCCATGTTTTACATTTTTCAGTTTAAATACAGTTTCTGTATGAAGAGGTACCAAAATCTTTGAGCAGAAAATTTAAATCCCTTGGGGTAAGGGCTCTCCAACAAACCAGCGGCTTGATAGAGTAACACCATATGGTACGTGGACATCTCAGAAGATAGGAAACTATCATTCTGATATCCAGCGTAATCTAGATGTCCATGACAATGACTCAGAATGATTAATAATAATTCAATTCCACTATTATTCATTCAGTATTAAAAAAAGCATTGAATACAAATATTCTCCTACACAGGGTTCCTTGTGACAAAATCTTATCAGTTGTATAGTCCAGTGTGGTCCTTCATGTGTAAAAGTTAGACAAGCCCTTTTTTAAACCACCAGACTAATACAGTAGCTTATGTATGGCTTGACCCTGACAACACAGCCTTCAGAATACGTGAGCCTAATACTGACCTACTGACTGACCTGACTATATGACCATTCTACCTTTTGCAGACACTGAATGAAATACTAGACTTGAGAACAGATAAATACCTATCCACCTATAAACAAAAGTAGACCAGTGTCTTCTGACAGATTGTGGGCTATATATGGGCATATGTACCCCAGCAGGCAGAGGGGGTGAGGCTGCAAGAACACTGAATCTTTTGTCTGTTGTGCCGAAAATGAAAAACAAAAAACAAAACGAAAAAAAGCATGTAGCCTACGTGTATTACATGCTCGCTGCAAATGCTATTCAGTGAGCAAGATTGTAGGCCTACAACTGCCGTCTCGGTTCATTCATATTCTGCTCTAGTAGTCCGGTGCCAAATCAACTGCAGCTCGGTGTACAAACCACTGCACAGCGCCTGACTTGGGTGCGCCTGCCGTCTCATTCATGTCTCAGAGGGGGCTACTGAAAGCCGTTGGCGTCGACCAAAACATCCACACAACAGCAGCCGAGCCCCTTGTGCAGTAAACTGGTGTGATATATGAGCCCGAGTGGACAGTTAACCAGCATGTATACTGTATGTGCATTTACAGAAGCCAGGTCAGTGTACGGTATATCCCTTTAAATATTGTCACCTACACACGTTAATGCGCCTCTATCCAGAAGATCAGACACAAATCCATGCACAATGCGGACAACCTGCATTCTCACACGCATAAAAGAGTGAGCACATTTTTATATGAAGCACATTGGGACTGACTCGTGGTTTCCTATAGTATAGTCCATGCACGCACAGCAACCCACCTGCTTGTGTTGTATCGGTCAGATCGTAGCTCATCCCCGGGTACTCCCTCAGCTTCCTACCGCTCAGGTTCAGTAGCCCCGAGCACACGGCATCCTCCAGAGCCCGGTCCAGGCTGCGGGCCGTGTGGTGCTGCTGCTGGTGCTGGTACTGGCTGATTCCCGGGCTCCAGTGAGGTCCGCTAGAGTAGTGATGGCTTTGTAGAGCCGTGACAGCTCCCACACCTCCCTGACTAGACGCCATTTTCGTAAAAAAGAAATTACTCTTACAATAATAACAGCGCACAGCGGCAGTTTCTCCGCCCATGCGCATACGGGGTACATTCCCTGGACGGACGCTAGGGGATGGGCTACTGAGGTGATGGTGGTGCTGCTGCTGCTGCTGCTGATGATGATGATGGTGGTGGTGGTTATGATGATGGTGAGGAGGGTATGGTGGCCATTTTAGGCTTTTACCCTTCTTCCACCTGGGGCCCCAGTGCAGCACACAGGGGGCAGGGGTCCCTTATGCAATCCAACATTCAATAGTGGATGGTTATTGACAAATTATAATGAATCACTATAATAACAACAATATCAGATACAGATATTAATATGTATCTATTGTATCTATTATAATGCAGTGTCATGTGGGTCCATATCCTTCTGAATAGGCTACTTATACTACATAACATAGCATAATGCATCAGATAGATAATGAGATTATAGTAGAGAGTACAGCACCCATTACTGACCTACTTTTGGTCACTGGCAGACTGAAGGGTGGAAGCTATTACAAAATAATTATTCTTAACCTACATAGATCTTTGCTGTGATAACTTCCACAGCAGCTTTATTTAAGCAGGATATGTCTGGGTCCATGGGGCATTTCATTTTCTCCCCGTCACACCAAAAGAGCACTAAAGTAGACCAACTGTTCATTCATATTCTGCTCCGGATAAATGCTCTGATCAGCCCAACCAGCCCTTATCTCATAAAGACATGCATTCTAGGTAACTAGGACTACAGTTAATTAGCCGACAGACTAACACTGGCACATTTACAGAAATGTTGATTAATGTGCATTGTCCTAATAAATAAATCTTAAATCTGCCTAACACACCTTGTCCACCCAAGTGCTGTTTGGCCCAAAGGCACCTGTGTACATATTGCCAGTGCCCAAATGCCCTGTAAGTGTCTCTCTGACCCAACAGCCCCTCTGATCAGCCCTATAGTCTCGCATTTCCAGACCTAGCCCTAGGATAAGTAAAAGACAATATCAAATTTAGCGATATCTTTTACTTTAGCATTGAACACTTATGATGAGTTTTGTAGCAAAGCACGGCTGCAACAAACAGCTGATTTCTCCAAGTCCCATTGTTTCCAACACCTTTAACTTGATTAGTTGAATTTAATTGTTTTCACTGAATTCTCTATATAAGATTATTTCCCCACCACAAAACATATGTTAAAGACATAGATAGAGACCTCTTTAAAGAAGGGATTCTAATGACCTTTGAAGAAATCTCCCTAATATATGACATCCCAAGGAAACATTTTATTTTTAATATCTCCAAGTAAGGCATTTTATTTCTTTTATGCAAAACCAATCAGTCGGGATTCCTGCACTCTCATCCTTAGAAGATGTTATTACAAACAATTGCAATGAGACGGGTTTGATCTCATCAATATATAACTGGCTTGCATCTGGCTCTTAAGAAACATCAATAACCAGACTTAAGACAGGGCTGAATTAAAAGAGGACATTTCGGAAAACGATTGGAAGGAGACCTGTGACGCATCTTAGAAACGAACAGCAAACACTAAAGCTACTCTAATATAACTGGCTGATGCAGACATATGCAGCTTCTGTCAAATTAAATAAATACAACTGTAATATACCTGACCTTTGTTTTAAATTCAATGAGGCTTAAGGAACATCTATGCACTGTGTCTGGGAGTATGGCAAAATTAAAACATTCTGGAGGGAGGTGATCAATAAAACAATGTTCCTCTTGTCTGTGAACATTCCACTTGACCCTAAGATGATATTGCTGCACCTCTATCCAACAAATCTGAATCTGAAACCCCAAGAATATAAATGTATTGATTTTGCTATACTACGGGCAAAAAGAACTATAGCTCTCATCTGGAAGAAAATAGAGGCACCTACAATCGGTGCTTGGATCAAGAATATGGCACAATGTAAATCCATGTTGAGATTAACATTTATATTAAAAAAAAGAATTGTGGGTGTATGAGAAAATCTGTAAACCAACTGACCAGTTTATTTAAAAAAGGAGACATAGGGGAGCTTGTACAGAGGGTAAATGCGGGACAGGATACATAAAATTCAACAAGTGGTGAACCCCAGAAGGGGAAAGGACTGAGACACGTCTTGGAGGGTGACAGCAGAGGTGCAATTCTTGTTTCATTTTGTATTTCTGCGTATCGTGGGTTTGCTTGAGGTGCCATTGTTTTCTGTTTTCTGTATCATTCTGTACATGTGATACTGTCATATAAGGGGGGGGGGGCTTGTAATTGCAATCAATAAAAACTGTTAAAACTTGTTCAAAAAATATATAGATAGATATACTGTAGATATTGATAGTTTTAATAATTAACTGGAGGTTCTTCATAGCACAAAAGAAGAATATGTCAAAAATATACTGTACACTTACACTACACTAATATTCATGCAAACAAATGATTAAATCACATTTTCTTATCCTTGATATTATATTGTATCGTATGATTATAGTAGGCATTTTCCACCAGATTATCTCTGTTACCAGTCAAATAATTTAATGGGTAATTTGGGGGACATTATTTTTCAGTGTTAATTAATCATAAAGTGATGTGAGATATGTTTAATATAAAAACTGCAGTAAGGGCCTTGAGCCACAGATTTTTTTTTTTTATTATGGTCGCTAGGAAATTCCAGAGATAAGGGTGGCAAAAGATCAGACAAAATAGCCTACACTGTGGACCAGAGTTAGGCAGTACCAGCCAGATTGTTATGGTGTATGAAAAAGCTCTTTGCATGAAAGATTCAAGAACACATCTAATGGTGAAGAAACACAGACCTGAAAAGGAGGGGTTTTATCAAGAATATAAGAGAGCTCATGTTAGATTTGTAATATTCAGTGTGCATTTTCCCTAAGGAAACAGCTCTCGCCTTGCTGTATTGTGCTCTGATACAGTAAACTTATTATTGCATTGAAAGTTATGTTGGACAGTGTTTATTGGACTATTGGTGACTACTGAACAGTGTAGCCTACGCTTACACTGACCAGAAAGATGTTTATGTTAGGTGGATACTTAAACAAGCTTTAACTACAATACCTGGTTATAGCCATATACTGTAGCCTATATGAAGAGGTTATACCTCAAACTTCAGTAAAGGTAGGCTATTGCATTTGAGAAAACATCTTACCATAGGCGACCACATCACATATGGGAATATAAGAAAGAAGTCAAAGAAGTTAGAAGAAGTAAGAAAGTCAAATTCCTATGAGAATGAGAGAATGTATCCGTCATGAATATGTACAAGCACAGAGACAGACTCTTAGTACCGTGCGGACCGTGCAGGCTGCAGGCGTCCTCCTCCTCACTCTAGTCGGATATCTCGCCTCTTTAGCTTCATGTTGTGATAGAAATCAATTGTCGTCGCAACCTTAAATGGCGAAGTAATAGCATGACACCCATTGTAAGTTACAGTTTTAGCTTAAGTAGATGTGCATGCAGTGTGGTTTAATAATCTCCTGTGCGGTCAGTTGGTGCTTTGTGACGTTAGCTACAGAAGAAAATATTAGACTGTTGCGTTAGCTAGCGGTAGCTAAGAGAATCGCTGTAAATTGGCAGAAGATAGCGATTAGATAGGGATTATTGCATCTATGTATATGTTATCAGGATAATGGTCGACGGAGAAATTCCAGCTGTATTCACCATTACTCATCATCTAGCTAAAGGTTAACGCTGGGTTAGTTTAACATCTCTGAGTCCAGCGATATTAAGCTATGCTAAATAATAATGTTAGCTAACGTTAGCAAAGTGTAGTGATACCTCATAATTAGTCCAGGCCTTTTAAACACCGTCTGTGCTACAAACTGACCAAAACAACTTATGCGGTACCTCTGCAGCAGAGGACATCCAGGACATTTGTTGAATGACATTAGCTTTATAGTTGATACAGCTAACGTGGCTATTGAATGAATCTGCTTGGCTGTAGCCAGTGTTAAACACCCCTGCCCATATGTTTTAAGTTTGCATATAACGTCAGTGTATAAACAGTACTAGGTTTCGCTTTGTCTTGTTCCAATGTGCAAAGTTCCTGCTTCTGTTTCCCTCACGCATTGCCTGTATCTATTATCTGACCAAAGAAGGAATGCCATAAATGATACTAAGTAAGTAAACTGAACAGAAAACACAGATTTATGCTGTGTTTGCCCTCCAGTGCATACTGTGGACCATGCTCTGTCCCAGGGAGGACCAGGGAGGTGTCAGCTAGGATGTCTAACGTCTTTGAGGCAAGGATACATATAACAGGATTAGAGTAATTTGAACACAAAGTGGTTAACAGACTCGTCCCAAAGCTCAAGTACCTGGGATTAAACCCCTCACTGTGCATGTGGATCCTTGACTTCCTGACAGGCAGACCTCAGGTGGTGAGGGTAGGCGGACACACCTCTTCCACCCTCATCCTCCACACAGGTGCACCCCAGGGCTGTGTTTTGAGTCCACTGCTGTACTCCTTGTACTCACACGACTGCGTAGCCACTTACGACTCCAACACTATCATCAAGTTTGCTGAGGACACAGCTGTGGTGGGAGTGATCACAGACAACAATCAAAAGGCCTAACTGAAAGAAGTAGAGGACCTGACCTGCTGGTGTCAGGACAACAACCTACGTGTGAATGTCAGCAAGACTAAAAAGATGTTAGTGGACTTTGGAAAGGAACCAACCCTAATATCAATGGGTCCTTGGTGGAGAGGGTGGACAGCTTCAAGGATAATTCCGGGTATCCCCCTCAAATACTGAGGATTTTTTTACTCATGCATCATTTGAAGTGCCCTGATGGGTAACATCACTCCCTGGTACAGAAACAGCACCAAAACAAGACCCCAAGGCCCTGCAGAGAGTAGTTTGATCGGCTGAACACACAATAGGCGGTGCCCTAGCCTGCCTTAAGGATATTTACACCAGGCATAGCAAGAAAAAGGCCTGCATAAAGAATCATTAAAGATCCAAACCACCTGGGTAACAGCCTTTTGTCCCTGTTGAGGTCGGGAAGAAGGTACCGGATACACCAGGCTAGCACTGAGAGGCTCAGAAGGAGCTTCTACCCTCAGCCAGATCCTAAATGGGGACACTACCTAAGATCCCCCCCCCCCCCATGCACAAGTTGAAGGAGCTGATGTAGTTATCAATTGACTGATTGATAATAGTATTACTTCATGGAAAGGCTGTTTGAGGAAAAAGAATATAAGTAGGGGAATTATGTCATAGATTTAACAGAGCTGTCATTGTAATGTTTTCATTTGAAACAATTTTGCAAATTTTGCATTGTGACAGTAATCTTTACAATTTTATTTATTTATTTATTATTATTGTCATTTTTGCAGTTTGAGCATGGCAGATAGAAAGGGAAAACCTGTCACTCCGATCAAAACACTCACAAAGAAAGAACAAGAGGAGCTCAAGAAAAAGGTAAGGAGGTTGGGGATGTTGTTGTCATATTGATATTATTTAGTTCTTGGATTTAGAAAACAGCATATTATAGTATGAGGATACATGTTTTTCCAAAAGAAAATATCTGTGAAATAAAGGCATATGAGTAATCATCAATTTTAGAATATTGAATTTGATCAACAGTGAACTAAAGGATGGAAAAGATACATACTGTATATTGTACATGTTTCTGTGTTACGTTCTAGGAGGAAGAAAAAGCAGCAGAGGTTTTTGAAGAATTCTTGGCATCATTTGAAGGCAGCAAGAAAAGCGTAGTGAAAACCTTTGTCCGTGGGGGTATCGTGAATGCAACTAAAGGTCAGCAGCTAGAACTTCATGGCAGGACTTTGAATCTAGCAGCTACATCGCAATTCAGTTCCTATTTTTTTGTCTGGACAAAAGATGAATCAGGTGTATCTGTTCAAATAATGTTAAACCGAATTACCTGGACATGAAGTCAAAGGTAATTATTAAAGAATATCAGGCTGATTCAGCAGTGAAAAAGTTCACCATCTTAATTTTTCAGGGCTTATGTCTTTTGAATGGTTTAATAAAATTCATTCACAATACTGAACAGTTCTTCAACTTACTGCGACACATAAAAAAAATCCTTTTAAATTAAATCTGCAAACACAGATTTAAATTAAATCTGCAAACACAGATTGAGCCTGACTGATCAATCAATTCATCAGTTCTTGGTCAATCTGTCTACCTAATTATACAGGAAGCTGCTCAGATATCCTGCTGACCAACAAAAAAGAGTGACGACAGAGCCTCCCCCTGTGTTTACATATCGAACTTACTATTACCTAAATTATAGTTTTTACACCTATGGATAGTCATTGTTCAGAGATGCTTTGATAACTTTTTGCAGAGGAGGAAGCCGCAGAGGACACCAAAAGTAAGCTGTATCGACCTGCTACAAAGTTTGTCCCCGTGTCCCAGCATGTCTCACCAGTATCATCTGGTGAAAGCAAAAAGTCTGTAAGTTTGTGTAATGGCATCATTTTTTTAAATTAAGCATGTATGCATCCTTACTATTTACATTTATCTTTAAATGTTGCTCATGACCTCTCACTTTGGTCAGTGCAATTGTACAATCAGTCAATTGTAATAATAATAATGGCTACCTGTTTGATTGACAGACATTTAAAAGAAAGACAGAAGAAAAGAAGAAGAGTAATCTTGAACTCTTCAAAGAGGAACTTAAACTGTAAGTCTTTTTTTGCAGGTCAGGTCAATGAGTTGATATGTTTTTGGCATATGTTAGCCTATTTTTTTGTTTGAAAAAAACCCTGCAGAATACAAGAAGAGCGAGAAGAAAGACATAAAAAGAAGAAAAATGACTCTGGTGGTGGTGGAGGATTTGGAGATCTGGACACACCATTATCAGGGCGATCATGTAAGAGTCCCTCTTCAAAATAAGTTTATTTTTAAGAGTTGTATTAGTTGAAAATTGCTAACCTCCAAATCATGCTAACCTCAATGCTGCTTTTTCTCCACAGCATTATATGATGACCTAACAGTGCCAACCACCACTAACCTCTACATTAGCTGCATTAGCCCAAAGGTAAAGGAGCACACTGACTTTGATTGGCTTAGCACAGCATCAATGTACATTTCTCACCGTTCATTTCTCTTGTTTTCCAGATGAACGAGGAGATTCTCTGCAAAGAGTTTGGTAAGTATGGTCCCCTAGCCAGTGTGAAGATTATGTGGCCCCGAACAGACGAGGAGCGCTGCAGGACCTCCAACAGAGCCTTTGTGGCTTTCATGACACGGAAAGATGCAGAGAGAGCCTTGGCTTCACTTGATGGTACAGTTGACTCTTAAAAATAGGTTTGATTTACAGACTGCAATGGCAGGTTTATCTAATACCCATTCCCCCATTGCTCCGGTTGTACGGTTATGTTCCACGCAAATGTGATCATGTTTTGTATTGTAGGTAAAGTGATTATGGGGTTTGAAATGAAGCTGGGATGGGGTAAACCAGCTCGCATTCCACCTCAGCCTCTCTACACACCGGTGGGGGTGAGGGCCACACCGCCACCCCCATCGGGTCTGCCTTTCAATGCTCAGCCAAGGGATCGCTTCCGCAATGACTTCACCAAGCCGCTGGGCATGTCCAAAGGAGAGCTTGACAAGGTAAAATCGTCTCTGTTCTCTGGGGTGTCTGCATGGCCATTTTTTCTCTGTTATGTGTGTTTCACTAGGTACTACAGGCTGTCATTTAAGGAAGGGGTGTTACTGTTAGCTGCATTGGGATGGTGGTGTACTAGAATAGGAATTGCAGTCTGTACACAAGTGTGAAAATTAAGGGAAGATGAGCCCTGAAAATGTATCATTTGGCCTTAATATTATATATATAAGTATTGTAACTTTAACTATAACTTTATTATAACTATAGATATTTTTATATATATATATATATTAGTGCTGTCAAATGATTAAAATATTTAATCGCATTAATGTCATAGTTAACTCGCAATTAATCGCACATTTTTATCTATTCTAAATGTCCCTTGACTCTTTTTGGCCCATTATTTTTTCTCATTTTAATGCTCTTATCAACATGGAAAAGTGGATCGGCTTGCTTTGTGCAAATGTTTTTTTTATTGAAAACAACATTGGCATAGTGTAGTGTTCAATTTCACACTAACATTCTCACTTGGAGCAAATAATCTCTCACACAATGTAACGGCTTTGACGAGGGGGCGGAAGTGGTATTTCAGACTGGACGTGCTGCGATGATAGCTCAGTTCACAACGACAAAACACACAGATCACTTTGGTCTTGTCAATGGAACCATTTGGCAACTTTTTAAAAGTAAACTTTCCATTCAGAATCTTATTGGCATCCATTTCGGCGTCTCGCGCTCGCCATCCACTCAAAACGTAACGTTAGCCTACTACTCTTTGGCCGGCTCGCAAGCCCAAATAAGTGTGTGCAACGTGCCTGTTGTTTTGTTTCCGGTCTAGCTAGATACGGTGTAGTGTTGTAGTTTTTCTAACGTTACTAGTTGCTGCAACAGCATGTGAAAAAAACTACAAAGTTTGCTAGGCCAAAAAGAACTTTAATCTCGCGATTAAAATTGACGCTGTTAAAATGGGTTTGCGTTAACGCCGTTAATAACGCGTTTAACTGACAGCACTAATATATATACTGCAATGGAGTCCTGTCTGGGGTCCCCAGCAAAACCCTAGACAGGCTCCAGTATGTCCAAAACTCTGCCACCAGGGTCCTCACCCACACCAAGACCTGGCAGCACATCACCCCAACCCTCATCCACCTTCACTGGCTCCCAATTAAGTCCCGCATCAAATATAAAATCCTCCTTCTCACCTAAAAATCCCTCCATGCCCTGGCCCCACAGTACTGACATCTGACTCTCCATCCATACACCCCACCCCGAAACCTGCGGTCCTCAGACGCTGGCCTGCTCTCCATTCCCCACACCAGACTCTGTACCTTTGGAGACAGAGCCTTTAGTGTTGCAGCCCCATCCCTCTGGAACACCCTCCTGCAGATATCCGAAATGCTACATCCCTGGACATTTTAAAAAAAACTCCTGAAACACCACCTGTTTACCACAGCCTACAACCTCCCTTAGCATAGCCACTGTAATTCTGTAAAGTGTTCTTGCGTTTCATGAAAGGCGCTATATAAATAAAAGTAATTATTATTATTATTATTATTAATAATATAAAATTAAAATACAAGCATTACAAACTGCAGTGGGTCCTGCGACTGATTCTGAATAAATGCATTTCTAAGAAACAAAACTGCAATTTGTCACCAATCATTGTAAAAAGTTGGGAATCATGTTATTATGCATGTTTGTTAATTCATTTAAGTGATCACCTTGTCTGTGCAGTTCCATATCACAGGATGCAGGGGTATAGAAAGTCACATATTCAAAGTAACATAACATTTTGACTGTGTATACAAAATGTTAATATAAACCTTTTAGATGAATTAACTCAGTTTAGCATTTTAGAATAATTGACTTAAGATGTGTCACCCTCCCCTCATTTCACTGACTATGAATGCTATCGTTGTTTTCTATGCTGTATGTATCCTGCAGTGTTTCATCTGTATAAGTACTCACTTTTTAATATTTTCACTATTTGATTTGACTTCACAAACAGACTCTGTCCGAAGCCGTAGTCAAAGTGGTTATCCCAACCGAAAGGTACACACACTCACACGTTACGCCGTCTGACCAGCTGTTATAACAAAAGTGTTATAGGACCCATACAGATTCTTTCAGGCAGGATGTTCCAGTCCTAAGAGCTGTTAATTCATCTGACATATAGGACATGGTGAGCAACCCCAACTCTTTGGAGTGTTGCAACACATTAGTGGACATTTTGACATCTACAATTTAAAGCTTATTGTAGATGCCAAAGGTCCCGATGGCCTCAGAATTACATACAGTGAATGCAATTAGTATTTTTTTTTATAGACACTTGTAGTTTCTCCTTCTAGTTTGCTAAAATACCTTAGATAATTCATGTTGTTCCCATCATAATATTAATGTGTGTTATTGTGAAAAATGAAAAGCAAAGTAGACTTTGTAAATGACTGTTAGAGCCATTGATTTATACCAACATCTTTGAGCCCTGGGTTTCCCATGGGTAGGCTGAGACACTGCAGACCGATACAGCTAGAAGGCAGATAGATTTAATATTAACCCAAGTCAGATGATGTAGATTCATGCAAGTGCCATAAAACAAAGTATAAGTACTGCTTCAGGTTAGAGTAGCTAGTCATATGAAGGTCTAACTGCAGTGGTAGATCTGACACAAAATCAGGTAACACTGCATGAACATTATTAATGCTCCAGTTCAGACAGGTTTCAGGCCTGAAGCCCCAATCTACAGTATCTTCTCTATGTAGCTGCCTGCAGAAATGTTGTCACACTGATGCTGACTGATGTGTTGAATGTGTTTTGTTCCAGTTATTGTCTAAAGGTATACATTTTGAGACCATTGCATCTAAAGAAAATATCCTAAATTCGGTGGCCTTACAAATAAATACCAACCATGTAGGAATTTTGTAGTTGAGAACTTTTCATTACATACTTGCAATAAAAACTGGCCTTTAAATTCTCATGTGATTATGTTGGAATCCTCTTAACAATCAAGGCGAAATGGCTAAACTTAAACTTTGGATTGGGGCTTACATATCTTAAAATCAAAGTCAGTATTCATGAAAAGATATTGTGATTTCTTTTACCCCTTTCACGGACACAGTGACCCAGGAATATTAAAGTATGCTGACACGGTGTCTGTCCAGAGAGCAGTGACTATGCAGTTTTGCACAGTGTAATGTCCCAGGGGCTGTCACCTTATTAAGGTCAATATTTTTTTAAATAGTGAAAGCTATGACATGGAACGACACTGGTAGCTGTCAACTGCATTCAAGCTGACGCTTAGCCTGCAGTTTGTATGGGCCACTGGTTCAGTGTAAAGAGGTATTAAAGATCTCATGCTGTGACTGACCGACAGAGTGCAAACCCTGGTCTGATACACTCCTTTTCCCCCCACAGGAATCTATTATTCCTCATTCACAGGATGATAGAGTTTGTGGTGCGTGAAGGCCCCGTGTTTGAAGCCGTAATTATGAACAAGGAGAAAAGCAATCCAGATTACAAGTAAGTATTGCTGCACCTGGCCCAGTGTTGGTCTCATAAGTGACCTTAAAGGGTACATATTGAATTAGCTCATTCATTATTGTCTCAGGTTCCTTTTTGACAACAAAAGCCAAGATCATGTGTACTATCGCTGGAAACTGTTCTCCATCCTCCAGGTATGTTTTCACTGCACAGCCTTGTTTCTAAAAACGTCTAGGAGGTATATCTGGAATAACTAAAAACTGTTCTATACTAATAATAATAATAATAATACTAATTTACTTTCTCATTTTATTGGGGAATGGCTGCTGGAGTCATGCTAATTTAAATACCCCAACTTTAGCTATTATGAAAATGAGACTGTGGTGTATCTGTATGTGAGTTCCTATGTACTTCACCTTCACCCTTACCACAGGGACAGTCCCCGACAGAGTGGAGGACCGCAGATTTTCGTATGTTCCGAGGAGGCTCTATGTGGAGACCCCCTATCCTAAACAACTACTCCCAGAGAGGTGAAGATAGGGAAGAGGTGGAGGAGGATGCTTCCCCTGAGGAAGAGTTGAAGAAAGGGCAACTCAGAGCTGAGTAAGTATGTCTAGCAGGCATAAGGACATGTATGTATGTACTGTATATAACTTAAGTTGAATTAAATAAAACTATTCTTCTGTAAAAACCATGCAGGCACAGACAGAAGCTGGAGACATTGCTTAAAGAGCTCACGCCAAGCAGAGAAGATATCGGCAATGCCATGCTGTTCTGTCTTGAGCGAGCAGATGCAGCAGAGGAAGTAGTGGGACACATCACTGAATCTTTTTCCTTGCTTCAGACGCCCCTTCAGAAGAAGGCTAGTTTGCTTCCTTTAACCCTATATATAAATTAAATTGCACAGAATGTAAATGAGAAGGTGATTTCACTTTTTTTTTTGTCCTCATTCCCACAGATTGCCAGATTGTACCTCGTGTCAGACATATTGTACAACTCGTGTGCCAAAGTAGCCAGCGCATCATATTATCGTAAATAGTAAGATACTTTCCCCCGATTCAACTTCAACACTTTCATCATCTTTTCTTCTGTGTGACGGTCTTAAAGTGTCTCTGTCTTTTCAGTTTTGAAACAAAGCTAACACAGATATTTGGAGACCTTAATGCGGCGCATAAAAACATACAAGCCAGGCTGCAGGCAGAACAGTTTAAGGTAATCAGGCATGTCATTTGCCTCACACAAGGACATTTACCAAAAATAGAAAAAAAACATTTGTATTCCCTATCTCCACAGCAAAAGGTCATGAGTTGTTTTAGAGCATGGGAGGACTGGGCCATATACCCGGAGCCTTATCTAATCCACCTTCAAAACATCTTCCTGGGCTTCGCCAAAGCAGTGGAGGAATCGACAGAGATAGCAGAGGTGAGCTGAATATTTATCAGCTCATTGCAGTCATTACCTTTTTTCTAACGGCATTTCAACAAATCAAACAGCTGTTCATGTTGAGAAATATTTGAACCAAAGATGTTGTTTCAACATATATTTGGACACGAACAATCCAAACGTTTGTGCACGTGCCTGTCTCCTTGCAGGAAGTATCCTGCTATCTGGATGGTGCGCCAATGGACAGCGCACCCATCGATGGGTTACCTTTGTACAGCGCTCCAGTGGATGACCTCGATGGCTGCCCCTTAGGCTGGGACCCTCTAGATGGAGTCCCTGTTGACGACATAGACGGTGTTCCCTTAGGAGTTGCTATTGACGACATTGATGGAATGCCCTGTGAGTCCACCACGTATCAAAAGCATATCTTTCAACCAGAAGTCCACCATTTCCTGTTCCTGTTGTCAATTATCTGCCCAGCTCAAGTGTCTTGGATCAATACACAATCAATCCACCCTCTCATGGGTTGTTGTCTGTAGCTGAGTGTGCACTCTGATCTCCATGAGAACAGGGCATGCAAGTACAGAAGATTAAAAAAGGCATGAACTTCATTAAATATCTGTACTTGTCCTGACCCAGCTGTCCCTTTTTTTTTTCCTTAGTGGAGGAGAGCAACGTTCCTCTCTCCAGAGTGCCTTTATCTAAGTGGGAGACGACGGTTGATACTGGGACATTTTCTCAAGGTAATGCAGGTCAAGATGCATTCATGTATATCAAGCTCCTCCCCTATCATCCTGCTCATCTTTCTCCTTTCTCTCTAAGCCAAAACTGAGTCTAAGTGGGACATGGTGGTGGAGCATAACAGTGAAGACAAAGTGAATGTAAGGTAAGGCCTCTGTGGTTGGCATCAATGCACCATCCGTCTACATTTGCGAGAAGCACACACAGTGTACATAAAATGTCAAATGGTATAGAAATGTATTGTTTTCCTCTCCCTCCTGGTGACAGTGTCAACTCGCAGGATGGAGTTGAAGACTCAGACAGTGACAGTAGTGAGGACTCCGGCAGTTCGTCCAAATGTGACAGTGCAGATTTCCAGAGCTCCCTCAGAAGTTTTCAGATGTCTGAGAGCAAAAGGAAAAGGTTGAGAGAGCTGGAGGCAAGTGTACATAAAAAAAAATAAAAATAATAAGTAAGATTTGCTGAACAGTGCGTTTTCTTTTATACAAACAAGTAGTTGTCCTGTATTATTCGCGGTGTTCAACCCATTCACTTTGGAAAGTCAGACTTCACACCTTGCCCACCTCAATATCCTGTTAATCACAAATACTCAGTATTTAAATTAGAAAGGATAACACTATTAAAATGTGGCTTTCTTTTGATTTTTTATTTATCGTCACTTGTTGAATAGAACAGTTACAGCCATAGCAGCTGTATTAGCATATTTGAATTCCCTTACACACCAATTTACCTTTGACTCTATAGTTCGCTGCCTTCTTACTGTTGCATCTTCAACTGTTTGAAAATATGTCAAATTATAGTTAATAAAAATGCAGAACTGATTAGATGTGTCTTGACACAGGTAAAGGTTATGAAGATTCAAGATGAGTTGGAATCTGGCAAGAGGCCGAGGAAGACTGGGATGAGCATACAGCAACAAGTGGAGCACTACAGGAACAAACTGCTACAGAAGGTGGGCTCCTGGACACTTCTTAATTCATATTGCATCTTCAATTTTACCCTTAGATAAGTCTTGAATTATTAAGGCAGTTGATTACACAGTTATTATTTACACCCAGTGTTTATCCTGCAGTAAAGGGTCTCTAAAGCAAAAAGGCAACCATCACTGATGTGTAATAGAAATTTTTCTTTAATCAAGAACAGGATGGGACAACATTTACAAAAGTGCTTGCTATTAGTACATTAAAATTAGACTATGAAATTAGTCAATTGGCACAGTAAAAAAAAAGTGTTACTTATGCAAAGCACTCACAACCAGACACAGCTTATGTGCAACTGCAGAGCCATGGGGATAACGTTAGCAGTTTCAGATCTGCAGATTTAGTGTAACGGCACCATATACAGGGGAGGAAAGTCGAGCTGCAGTTGCTGTTTGCATGTCGTTCTTTTTACAAGTTAAACATGTCAAGTTGATGGTTTGTTTTCTGGAGCACATCTCTCTGTTGAATACTTGAGTCAGAACAGTTTACACTGCTCAAAGTATTATGTGCATTTTTTGACAGTAATATTTTTGTCCACACAGAGAAAACAGCATCTATAAAAAAAAACTTACTTTCTCTGCCCATAGGTGTCGATATTGATATGTACTGGTATAACGTTACAGCTGCAGGTCTGAAATTACTGAAGTGGGAACAGTCAAGCATGTGTCAAACTGGTCTGACATGACCAAACAGCTCCCCCTTGTAAAGAACCCACAAGCTATTATGTGCGAACGAGGGGGTTACAAGCCAGTTCCTTATCGTGTTTTTGAGTCTCAACAGGCAAAGACATAGAAGCCTATATCTGACTTCATTGGGATGTTTTACCCTGTCTACTATAGGAGTTTAAAAAAGATGAAGAAAAGAATGAGAGGTTGACATCAAAGTCTAAAGACAAGTCAAAGGATGACAGAAGGGACAAAGATAGGAGCAAAAGAAGTGAAGACGGGGTCAGAAGACGAGGATGGAGTAGAGATCCCGATGACCAGATCCGAAAATCGAGGAGCATCTCTCCTTTAAAGCAAGTGCCATGAGATGTTTTTGTTGCCAATGTATTCATCGCGATTGTTATTCTTGAAGTCAATCTGTTATACGTTCAACCCTTTTAACAGGACAAGGTCTCCCAAATGGTCGAAGCGTTCCCGATCACCGTCTCCAGACTGGAAGGCAGGGAAGTCCAGGTCACGGTCGCCGCATCACTCCCACAAGAAGGCAAAAAAGAGCAAACATTGACTCAACTCTGGACCTTGTCATCCATTACTACACAACTGCTGGTATCCGTGGCTTAAACAATGCAGTGCTCTTTAAACAGACTGACAAGTCTGTTGTCTTGGTCCCAACTTACACTATCCATGCAAGATTCAGCACTCTTTTGTATGATGAAGGTTGAACACTGTAACTAATTATATATATTTTTGTTTTAATGTTTGTTTTTAAAATGATAACCAGAATGTTGCTGCAAAGTTCTGACACGGAATAAATCACTGTTGGAGATGAATGCGTGTGTGTGGAGGACATGATTGGTAGGGCCAGGTATCAAATATATTTTTACTGTTACTCTACTACATTTTTTGGCATTGGCTTTTTCCAAGGTTAAAAAGGGATTATCAACAAGCATTTGTCTAGTGTGTGTGGACTTTTATTAAGGGAAATGAATAGAGCATCATTTGGTTCTGTTTACAAAAGCAGCAAGTATGCACTGTTACCCACTAAATTTATAGTACTATTTTATAATGAAATGTGCTTTCATTAAACAAAACAATTTATCAAAAGTAATTAAGAGCTAGTATTGTTTCTGAAAAATGTAAGATACCCAGCCCTAATAATTAATAACCGTATACAGATTTCCTGTACTGTAGATTTGCAGTCATCCACTGAAATGTTGGTTGATATATTTTAGAGGAAAGCTTGAGAAGTTGAATTTAGAAAAGCGATCTAGATTTCGTAGGCACAAATAATTTCCAACCACCTTGCTTTCAAGACAAATGGTTACATCGCTTTACATAAGACACATTCAATTCTGTGACTAAGATTAGGACAGTATCTTGCACTTAACTTATATTTTCTGAAATGTGGGAGAAATAGAAATTAGTAAGGTGCCCATACTGTTACAAACAGCCTTCTAGCTATACTCAGTCTTGACCATACAGCTGTAAATTAACAGATATCTGAACAGACCACACACACTTGGCATTTGCGGCTGTTTTTTTGTTTGTTTTCTTAATGCCAAAGCATTCACAGTTGCTTGGTATTAAAGATAAAAAATAGAAATGTGACAGGGAATCACACCTTGTCTGTATTGTACAGCCCATTCTCCCATCTTCCATTTTGGGGTCCGTGTTCTCCCGAAAAAGCTACAGGCGGCTCTTTGTCTCAGAACAATAACCATTAGGTGACGTCAGATGGCCCCTGACAGGCTGTCCATCTTTAGGACTGATCTCCGACTGACAGTCCATGAGTGTGGGGAGCTGGCAACCTCTGAAGTGCTCAGTACTTTTTTACATTGATGAAAACCTTGATGGCTCCAGTGAAGTCAGCAGAGAGCAGAACCTCTGTGTGATCTGTCTTTAGGGCTCCTGCAAAGGACAACACTTATTTTATAGTACTGAAATGACAGTCTTGATGTCATGAAATCTGTCCATGAATGAATTTAAGCAAACATACCTGAGGGTATCGTTTCAGAGTCTGTGGAGTCCAGGCTCTTGCACTCTGCTTCTGGTTTGTCTGCTCCAGCTTCTTGTGGAACAATAAGGCCTGGGTGCGGTGCAAAAATTGCTGAGGTGACCACTGCATTGTGTGCTGAAAGATAAATAAAGATTAAGTGTCAGTTCAATCAAGGGGAACACACTAATTAGACAGGTAGTTTCATTAAAAACATGTTGCAGCACAGTTACCTTTAATTCCTTCCCAGAAGTCATTGCGGTCCCGTCGTACGGATGTGAATTTGCTCAGGTCATGGTAAGTGCTCCAGATGTACACGTACTTATCCTCTGAGCCACTGACTATGAAGGAGTAGTCATGACTGTAGAAGATAATCCCAGTTATTCAAGGTGCAGTGCAACATATAAAGAATACTTTTGTAACTCAATTGTTACTGCTGCTAGTTCAAAATGCTCAAGTCAAAACTAGATGAGAGGGAGCCGTCCTCACCTGAAGCTTGCCTTGATCTGGCTGCTGCTGTTGACATAACCTTTGTATTTCATGGATAAAGACAAGTCCCTCAGGTCATAAAGGCGAATGCGGGAATCATTTGAGGTCACCAAAATCTATTGAAGGGGGGAGAGGGAATTTGTCATTTAACAAGTCTGACTGACCAGCCCAGTCTCGTGGCAGTTCGTGAAATGGTCACGTAATTGAATCTATTGATTCGTGTACACAGACACGTTTATCTCGTTTTTTTTATGAAGGTCAGCACGTTTTTTAAACTAATGTATTTCAATGGGAAGCAACTTTCGTGAGCACAGCACGATTCTTTAGTATAGCGAGTAGTATGAAAGCCACAACACAGGACTTTCACCCAGGAGACCGGGGTTCGTGTCCCGCGTGTCACGTTTCCTAAACTCAACCGTTGCGTTCTTCTTTTCCTAAACCCAACTGTCGCATTGTTGTCGAATCGTGCTGTGATCACGAAATACATTAGTTTAAAAAAACGTGCTGAGCATCACGAAAAAAACGAGATAAACGTGTCCGTGTACACGAATCACTAGATTAAATTACGTGACCATTTCACGAACTGCCGTGAGACTGGGTTGGACTGACATGCATCATTGTAGGGACATCAAACATACTAATACTAATGTATTTGGAATGGAGATCAGATGTTACCTTATTCTCTCCAGGTAGAGGTTCAATACCAGTGATTTTACGGCCAACTTTGTTCCTGCCTCTGGTTGACCTCACATGAATTTGAGTGTGGTATTTTAGACGCTAAGGAATGGACAAACAGAAAAATACATTTAACCTGGAATGAATCCATGGCAAAAATTGATAAGGACATAATGAAACCACGCATTAGCAATAAAAAGGTATTGCAGCTGGATACCTCTGTGTCATAGAAGATGCATCGACCATCGTAGGTGCCGATGACGGCATACTTTCCATTTTGGCAGAAGTTAGCAGCCGTGATGAGGCGTGTTTGGCCATCCACCTCATTCCACAGCGCCACCTTCTTGTCAGGAATGTTCCAGAGCCGTAGCTTTCCATCCAGAGAGCCACTTAAAAAGTATCTGTCGTCCTGGGAAACAAGAAGCAAGTGTTATTAGAAATACAGTCTGGGAGACAAAATGAATAAACGTGTAGATTTGTACTGAGAAGTAAGGCAACTTACTCTGGGATGGAAAGCAATGGCTGTGACAAAATCAATGTGCTGAAAGCAGCAGAGACACTCTCTCCTGGATATGTGCCACAATCTGACCGTTTTATCCATTGAAGAGGAGAGGAGGAAGAAGTTCTAGATAACAAAAATGGAAAAAGTAAGAGGAGAAATAAAACAGTAACACTTTACTTGAAGGTATATACATAAGAGTGACATGACACTGTCATGAACACATGACACATGAACCCTAACCCTAACCATAACTTGTCATGACAAAAACCGAATGACACTTACTAAAAGAAGCGTTATGTCATAAACGTTTATGACAGTGTCATGTCATTCTTATGTAGATACCTTCAAGTAAAGTGTAACCAATAAAACCAGTACTGAGAGTGAGAAGAATAAAGAGAGGGCAGTGAGACCTCACCTTTGACCAGGACAAGTCCAATAGATCAGCCGTATGGCCTTTATACTTGCAGAAGGGGACCTGACGGAAAGGGGCATTCCTATCTTCTGTGTCTGGGTCCTCTGGAGCACAACTTGCCTATGACAGGAGTATAATCTTTTAGTAGTCTCAAGACTGTAAAATATACAACACTGCAATACTCTCACTATGACTAAAAAAAACTTAAAAATATCCGGTACTTATAATATTTCCGGAAACCAGACAACCCACAAATCAAAAGGTATTTTTAATTCCACTCACTCCGGGATCGTCAGATTTAGAGGAGCATAAACTTTCCTGAGAAGGAGAAGGTGAAACTCGACCTGGAGAAGCCAAGCAAAAAGAATCTTGCTAAGCATCTAAATTAAAACAATCAATCATCATACAACAACCGAATCTGAGATGCTGATGAGGTTACCTTCAGTGTTGTACTTTAATCTCATGTTATTGAAGTAATCAAAGGCACTCTTTAAGACCCAGATGCGAACCACATTATCTTGGCCTGCTGTTGCCAGCAGCCTCCCACAGTGAGAGAACTTCATCGTCCAAACGGCCCCCTGAGGAAAAGACAAAGATGCTGTGATATGAGCATTCACTGGTGCACATTTTTTCTTAAACACTGATAACAAACAAAAATAAATAAATAAAATAACTAAGATCATCTTACCATGTGCTCCCCACTCAGGTCCTGTACAACCTTAATCTGATCAAAGTCAAAGGGACCCTTGAAGCTGTGTGCTGCCTTGAACTTGGCAGGCCTGGTGTAAGGCATACCCTCATCGTCACTTGATGACGGATCGTCCTGATCTGTATGGAACACTGAGCCCACACCAAACAAAAGCAAAACTAAGGTTATCAAACCCTTTGCAGCAGCATTAATATTTAATAAGCATGTGGTGGCATTGGCAAATCCTTTCCTATTGGCAAAAAGTGCTCATATTATGCTCATTTTCAGGTTCATTATTGTAGAGGTTATATCAGAATAGGTTTACATGGTTTAATTTTCAAAAAACACCATATTTTTGTCATACTGCACATTGCTGCAGCTCCTCTTTTCACCCTGTGTGTTGAGCTCTCTGTTTTAGCTACAGAGTGAGACATCTCACTTCTGTTCCATCTTTGTTGGGAGTCCACATGCGCAGTACCTAGGTGAGTACTGCTAGCCAGTCAGAAGCAGAGTATGAGGGAGTGCCATGCTAGCAGCTAGGCGAGCATTATAACGTGTGTTACAAAGTGACGCACGATTGTCACGGAAGTAAAGGCTGGACTACAGTAGAGCTGTTTGGAGCAGTTTGTGAACAGTGTTTTCTGTGGGAGATGGTAAGTCCCTTTGGGGTGGACTTTGGGCTTTTCACTTTGTAAACCTATAACGTGCACAAAAAAAGATATATAACAATAAAGGAAAGGGAAAAAGGCAAAAAGCATAATATGAGCACTTTCAAATCAATGTACACCTTCGTAGCAGCATTTAGTCTGGGATATTTAACAAATGTTCTCTATTAGCGGTTTCCATTTTCATGATTATGTAGAGCTTGTTCCAGATCCACTGCTCAGGGAACTATGTCAAATCTGTTAAAGTCTAATAAATAGTGAATACATGTAGATACACATAGTTCACTAAGCAAAGTGATCTGCATTATTAGTCTAACAAAGTGTGTTGATGTTATTGATTTGTGGGGTTTGATGATTCAGTAGTGCATTTACTTGACTGCTGCCAGCTATGGTAATGAGAGTGAGAAGTGAATTAAGCTATTTGTACTATAATATCCTCAGTGCCCACATTCAATTCAATTTTATTTATAGTGTCAAATCATAACAAGAGTTATCTCGAGACACTTTACAGATAGAGTAGGTCACATCCATTTAGAAATGACAATCTCTTGTTCTCTGCATTTTTTAGTACTTCTACTTATTTAAAAAAAAAAAAAAAAAAACTAACCACCCTTTCAGGAAAATTACTTTGTAATGTTTTTGTTATGTTAGTTCCGGGGACAGTATAACATATTTCAAAAAATGTAATTTAAAGCTGTATATTAACAATTACTTTTCCAAAAATTTTAAAAAAAATAACAGTTACATTCCAAGTGTTTTCCTGAAATCTGCAAAAATGCTTTAAAAAGGTCCCATGACATGAAAATTTCACTTTATGAGGTTTTTTAACATTAATATGCTTTCCCCCAGCCTGCCTATGGTCCCCCAGTGGCTAGAAATGGCGATAGGTGTAAACCGAGCCCTGGGTATCCTGCTCTGCCTTTGAGAAAATGAAAGCTCAGATGGACTGATCTGGAATCTTGTTCCTTATGAGCTCATAAGGAGCAAGGTTACCTTCCCTTTCTCTGCTTTGCTCGCCCAGAGAATTTGGCCCACCCATGAGAGAGACATCATGGCTTTCAAACGAGCAAAGTGGCAGTTGGTCAAGGCCACACCCCCACCCCTCCACCTTGCCCCTCCACCTTGCCCCCGCCCCCCCCTCTCCTCCTCAAAGGCTACAGACACAGAAATGGCACATTCTAAGTAAAGCTCATTGTGGGACTGGTTCTGGTGGCTGTAATTCTGCACCAAGGCTGAATTTCAGGAAAGAGACTTCAGATACAGTATTAGGGGACACTAAGGCCTATATAAAAGCATCCAAAGAGCACCATGTCATGGGACCTTTAAACTCCTGTGTTATTTTACCTTCATCACGCACACTTTTCACTTTGTTGACTGCCTTCTCTCCATATTCCTCAGCAAGATGCTTGGCCTTCTTCACAGACTTGCCCAGGAACTTTTTAAACTGGGTTCTGGTTAGAAATAAGGGACAACAAAATATTATATTCTATATATGATCATGTGGTGAGAAGGGAAGAAAATAAATTCCAACGACAGGCTACAAGAAGTCACTAACGTTTTCTGTTTTAGTTTTCCTCCATCTGTGTCTGCCAGTGGAGCCTGAGCCTTGTCATCGTCATCTGACTGTGCGGCATCATTCCTGAGAGGAAAAAAATATAACAGATCAACTAGAAAATAATTGATAATTGAAATTTCTCTAGAAAATGTACAATTTGTTTTTTACGCAATTAGGCTTTAAAAAAAAAGCTTTTCACAATGGGTCCCGGGCCTCTTTAACATTATATGTAATACCAGAATAGATCCAAGAAGACCCAGCCGTAATCAGACAGCTCTGATCATGATGAAAGTGCTGTGTCTGTGTGTGTGTTTGTGTGTTTGTGTGTGTGTGTGTGTGTGTGTGTGTGTGTGTGTGTGTTGTCACTTGCAACACTGAGAGCAGAGGTCAGACTCGGAGAGCACAGATGATAGTAAATTAGCAATGCTAACGTTAGCAGCCGTGGCAACAAGCAATCGTTATTTCAAAAGGGCAAACAGTTGAAGCTATTTTTATTATGCTAGATGCAATAAAACTGCAAAGCTGATTCTCAACAAATCACGTCTGCAATCTGTCACCATAACAGCGAGCAAGTGGACTTTTAAGCTAAAATAATGAGTGCTGTTTCAATCAGCAAGAGAGGAATAACAGAAAACCTGGATGTTTTTTTACCAACTCTTTTGGCAGGGAGGATGGAATATATTCATCACGGTCAGGCACAGGAGAGAAGACTGCTAACGTTACATTAGGTAAAACACAAAGTTTTGTTTTGAAAACTTGTAAATTAACAATAACAGTAACTTGCTAATAGCAACCAGCTGTGAAATTGGTGGCAATCGGGTCTGTGTCTCCCAGGTCCGATATTTCTCAGTTCTGCATGGGTCCGGGTCCCAGCTTTTAGATAACAGACAGGCCCGGTTTGGTTTCAGGAAGTACATTTCCAGGTCTCTTTGGGTTCGGGCAGACATTTTTGGACCTGTGAAGACCTCTAACACATACCATACTGGCTCCGTGTGCAGATCACATTTAACAATACTGTAGCTAAAACAGAAAAATCATTTTCTGCTTACGTAATGTACTCCTTGGTCCTCCTCATGATGTGCAGAGTAAGGGGGTTAATCCCCGCAGGAAGCTTCTCTTCCGCCTGGATTAAAGGGATCTCTTCCCCAGTGTCCAAATTCTTGATCATCACACTGGCCAGGATTTCCTTTTTTAAGATAACACATAAGTACACATTTTGTGCATAGAAGGTAGGTGGAAGGAATGTGAAAGAGGTTGGGTTATGGCTTCGATTCAAGCTGAATGAAGGCAATAAAAACAAACAAGAAAGTGACTCTTACCTCATCTGTCAGTTCTCTACCAGAGTTGGAACGTGGACGCTGAGGGCCTGGAGTTTGTCCTCCACTCTGAGATGAAGCCTGCTCATCCTCATTTTCCTAAAAAAGACAACAACAAAGCAATCAATGGTGCAATAGATAGGTAAACTGCTACACCACGCATAGTTTAATTTTTGAGCATTTCTGGGTGAAAAAGAGGCCTCACTGACCTGTGCTGTCACC
The DNA here is from genome assembly GCF_008315115.2 of Sander lucioperca. NCBI lineage: Eukaryota > Metazoa > Chordata > Actinopteri > Perciformes > Percidae > Sander > Sander lucioperca. The sequence continues at coordinate 12,312,826 of NC_050185.1, read as the reverse complement.
ACTTTGTCCCCACTGGTGGCGCTGGCCAGATCCAAGGAATGCTGCAGCTCTTTAGTTAGACTCCTCACTGTGCTGCTAGGAGACACCAGGCCGGAAGGCTCCAGGACATCACCGCTGACTGCAGACACTGGACAATCATACAACAGAACACAACACTTCATCTAAAAACTAGTGGACCTTCTATTTGCTTTGTATTTGAATGCAGCGGTTTGTAGGTAATTAAGAAAAACAATCGAGAAAGACATTTTGCCAATATACTTGTCCTCTTTTAAGTAAAACCTAAAATATAGAGGATGGGATGCTATGAGCTGTTCTTTCATTCTTTCAAATACATATTTGTGGAAACTTGTGTATACTGGTAGCATTTAACACGTTTCCCTTTAGTAAACCAAAAGATTACTACATCCCTTTCAAAGATCATTGTCAGAACAGCTATAAAATAAAGGTTGTCTATTACACGGGATGTGAGATAACAGCATCACCCTAAAATATCGCTGTAAAGGCTGAACTTTACAGCTAAAAGAGTACTTACTAATTCAATAATGTCTTAAAAGTTGAATTCAACATTTAGGATCAATGTAACATTTATCAAACTTCAGTGCTGGTAACTGAACTGTTTTCTCTACCTTCCAGTCCACTCGGCCTCAGACACTCCTGAGACTTCTTGGAAGGTAGACTCTGCCAAGACGGTGGCGGTGGTCTCGGTGGAGGACCTCCGCTGGGAGGGGGTGGGCGTGAGGGACGAGGCTTCTTGGTGCTTGCTACAATGTCTGGTTCCACCGTGAATTGCCGTGGGGGTTTCAAAGGCCCAGAGGAGTCCGAGTCAGCCTGCATGTCCGTGAATGGGACCTGGTCTAAGATATCTGCAGGTCTCTGCTCCTGCTCCCCTTCTGCAACCACAACAGCCCCATCAGGCGGACCCAGTCCTACGGTGCTTGTGATGTCTGGGGGCTGAACACCTTCCTGTGACCCAACTGATGGCCCTGGGAGATCTGTGGGTTCAGGGACAGGTATTGAGCATGCTCCATTTGTTGCTGCACTTTCCTGTTGATCCTCGGGCCTCTCGACAAGCTGAGGTTCGACAGCTGGCGCTGCTAGCTCCACAGGAACTTCCTGAGCATTATTCTCTTCCACTGGTTCCAGCTCTGCTCTTACATCAACATGTAGCTGATCTAACAGTTGAGCCACCTCACCAACATCACCACCACTTCCCTTTTGACTCTCCTCAATGATGCTATCAATGATCTACAAGGAAGAGAACAGTTTGTTAATTTAACAACACAGCAACTATGATGCAAGTTCCCATGTTAACTACAACTAAAATATGTTATTGTCTTTACATGCACTTTTTTTTTTCTCCGTTCTTTTCACAATAAACACAAAACAAAAACTCACAACCTTGGCAATAGCCACGTAACGCACTGCACAATATGTCATTTCTAAAACATACTATCGTATAGATATATATGAAATCCACAGTAACTTACACTTTTCTTACAAAATAAAAATATGGTGAAACTCCATTGATGAACTTCCATTTTATCAGTCATCTCGTGTGCGATAATAGAGAAAACCATACCAGTAGGGAATCATCTTGCTGAGTCTCAGATGTGGCCACTCGGCAGCTCACATCTTGTGCAGCGTTTTCTGATCTCTGTGAAAGCTGTTTAGAAAACAATAAAAAACACACAATTTTACCTACATACACATAGGAAATAACAGGTCACATGCCATGTTTGATTTACATCAAGGGCTCATAAAACACATCCAGACTGAGAACATGCGTAGAGTATCGGTACCTAACTAAAGAAATACATGTTTAATGAGCACATTCTTTCATCCAGCCAACTTTTGTCCTTTTTTCATATGATGCAGACATCTTGCCATGGGGGTAAACTCTGTGACTGACTCTAAAGTCGTGCAGATTTTATCCATGCATGAAACACTGTTCTATGATGCAATTTCCCCTTGCAGCAAAATCAACATTTCAATGTCTTGTTAGCAGCAAACGTAATTTGAATTTCAGTTGTAACTGTCTGTGTGGGAAAGGCAGGCAGAGCAACAAGGCCAGATGATTCATTTAAATTTAAATTTAATTTACATCTTCCTAGCTGTCAGGAAAAATAAGCCGGCTAACCACTGTAGGAGGCAGAGATCATGGCAAAGGGTTGAGTATTTGCTGTCATGGGATCATTACTAAACAGCCTGTGTTAATGTTTTCACACGAGGCATCAATATCTTACAATAAAGTCACTGGTAGGTGTAATTTCAAGAAGAACTACTACAAACAAACAGTCACCTCTAGACAGTTAAACACTTGTTAGAACAGTGTGCTGTTTTAGTAGGGTTCAGTTCCAATAGCAATTTTAACTAGCAAGAAGTAAACAAACAAACAGGTAGTAATTTTGCTAAAAAGCAACCGGTTACAATCAGACGTAACCTATTTGTCAAAAACAACTAGTAATAAACTACCTTAACACATTCAATAATAATACTAATAATAACAACAATAATACAAATAATAACAATAATAATAATAATAATAATAATAATAATAATAATAATAAAATAAAATTGAACTCCAACTCTATGTATTAGCTACCTCAGAGTACCTCCACTTTAATTTTAAGCATCGGTAACTTTCAAACTATTCATTCCAATAGCAACTCAGCACATACTGCCTTGTTTAAACAGTGACTGGGCTTATATAAACATACCTGAGGTGAAGGAATGACAAACTTTGCAGGTGACCTAAAAAACATAAAAAGGGATACAATTCAAAAAGGCAATGAAAGTCAACGTCTAAAATACAACGTCCTAAAACAAAACAAAAAGCCAAATGTCTTATTATTTTATCTTTCAACTTGAGCAGTTCAATTAATGTGTGAATTATAACTCTTTTATTCCAAAAATAAATCTGATTTTTCTGTCTTTAAACAAACTTCCTGGACATGGTTGCTAAAAAGGTTTGATGACAATATGGTCTTTCAGTGTGATGTGCTGAATGTTTAGTGAACATAACTTGATGAATTCCATAGACTGTACTCATAACAGCTACCAGATACTGCCATAATGTTCACAAATTTGGTTTCTAAACTTGATCAGTACTAAAAATAAAAAAGAGTAGCTAGATATATCAATATGTGGTTTCTAAAAAAAGCTCAAATTACTAACGTGATTAATATAATGCGTGTGACATAGGTGACTAATACACTGCATGGATATTTACATGGTGGACTCCACAATTTATATTAACTCTAAAAAAAAAATCTGCCACTTGCTATAATGTAAACCGTACATAAAGTCAAAGAGAAAGAGTTTAATCTTGGTGTAGTTTCTTAAAATTCCTCATAAATTGAAAGCATTTCCTAACATTATTATTATTTTTTTTTAAACATGGCATTGTTTCCTGGTTAATCTTGACTTCAGTCGTTGCGCTCACCAGCCAAAACCCCAAAGCATCCTCAATGACAGCCAGTAGTACATTTTTTGTGTTTTAATAAACAATGTTTTGAAATTAAAATTTCGATTTTATGTCAGGAATAACATCATGTGACTTGAGTGTTGGGGTTGACTCTCCCTGCACTAACATCAGACAGCTGGTAAACTGAAGTAACGTTAATGTATGACACTTTACAACACAGTTTAATAGTTTGAATACAAAATAGATTGGACAGTAATTTGCAGCCGACTCGAGACTCTCTGAAGCAGCTCAGTTAGCTTAGCGCTGTCTAAACAAATATATTGCAAATGTTACTTAGCTGTCATTGCTAAGTCAGCTAGATGCTTATAACATATGGTACTATATAGAACAAGCAGAAAACATGTGCATTCGTCACTCTTATCTGCAGTAATATAATCAAAATGTGTTTCCTTACACTTTGGGAGATGGAGTGAAATTAACGTCCTCGGGAGCATCATAGAATTCCTCGGTGTCACTTGTATCTGACGCCATGCTAACATGAATTTAGCGCACTTGCTAGTCCAACTTAGTTGCCAGGCAGCTGTTTAAAAGCCTAACCTGCGAATGGAAGTTACACACATGCACATATATATATACTGCCTTCTCTGTATTGATGTTGTAATTTAAAAGGCTTGGCCCAGGCGTCGTCAACCACTTTCCAGTCCAACGTCACGCCATAACTGTAACGTTAACGTATACAGTATACTAGCAAAATGCTAGGCTAACAAATGTAATCTGGTCGTACGGCTGACCAACGCCTACTGCTAACTAGCTTTCTACCCTCTTATAAATATGTCTCGTTCATAGCACAGTATATTCTATGAAAGCAGAAACCAAAAAGCGCATATTTACGACAGCATAAGATTAGCTGTCAAGATACCCGGAGCCAGATCCGCATAATAAACAAACCAGTAACACAAAAAATACATCTTAACGAGGTGAGTCAAAGGGCGGGGCCCAGGCGCTCTCTTCTTCTACTTCACTGATATGACAGTTGGTAGGCTACTGAATTTGACATTGCTATTACTGCCCACTATTGGACTTATTTAAAAAAAAAAAAAATTTAAAAAAAAAATGGAAAAACAGGGATAGGCTGTCATATGACATGGGAGATTTTCGTTAAATAATCCAAAGAATACACTGGCAACAGTGTTTTGCAAAGCCTTGTAAAGCAACATGGAAGGATGAGTTTATCACTGAGAATCAGTGCAGTCTCGATCATCACTAGAGGCAGATATAATATATATATATATATATATATATATATATATATATATATATATCAGGAAAAATAAGCCGGCTAACCACTGTAGGAGGCAGAGATCATGGCAAAGGGTTGAGTATTTGCTGTCATGAATCATTACTAAACAGCCTGAGACTGAGAATCAGTGCAGTCTCGATCATCACTAGAGGCAGATATAATATATATATATATATAATATAATAATATATATATATATATAATATATATATATATATATAATAATATATATATATATTTATATATATATAGACAATATAAGAAATCCAACATTTTTGACGAGAATGTGTTGAATCTGTGTAGTAAAGAAATGTGGCCAAGATATGTAGGCTACTGACCAGAACATTTTACTGTTGTGAACTTGTCAGTGCTCTCTGGTGGACAATCTGTCTAATTAACACGTAAATGATCACAAACATATCTTTGACATTTCTGCAGTGCAATTTCTTGTTACTTGGCTGACATATCAATGTGTCTATGATGCGCTAAAACTTACTTATATCAGTATATCATTGATTCCTTGATCTATCTATTCATTATTATGTGTTCATTATCTTCCTTAATCCACTTTTATCCCCTACTCCATACCTCAAAATCCTGCTAAATTAATTATGTTGGGGTGCTTCCCTATGTAACGTTACATTTTTCTTGGACCTTGCACTGGTCATGTATCAATATTTATTTCACAGTTCAAACACAGCCTCCTTCCCTGCCAGGCTCCAACTCTTCATGTACATTAAAGCTTCTCATATATTTCACATTCTGCCTATCCTTTAAAAAAAACCTGCATACTTAACACTACAAAGCTTTATTCTGCTTCTGTCTGCTCCTGGTAACACAGGGCCACTCACAGTAATAATAAAATGTTTGTTTTTTTAAATTGAAAATGATGCAGAAATAACTGATTCTGGAGGCCTATGTTTGGGAATCTTTAATTATACTAGAAAATGTAATTACATGGTACTGTATATTGAATGCTTCTTTAACAGTCAGTGCAACTCATGAGGTGAGAATTGGTTGGTAAAACATGCACATAAATTAGCAGCTGCAGGTCCCATTCATTCACACATAGCATAGACAGGCACTAGAGTAGCCAATGCTACTCTACTCTACAGCAAAAGAACCATTGGATTTGAAGTCTGTTCCAAAGCGCTCTTTGTTCCAGATCAATGCATCAGTTGATTAATAATGAGCTTGCAATTTAATTAATGATTGGAGAGGACAAAAAGGTGACAGAGGAGTGATTATTAAGAGCCTTAGAGCATTTTAATGAATGCATATTAATTTGTTTTTGTCATAATGTAGACTGTAGTTACATTAATATTATCAAGCATGGAATGAATATGAATTGCAAAATAATCACTGTTGTGCTTTAAACTATTTAATTATCCTCAGGCATGTTTAAATGTCGGTAACTAAACCCCAAACTCACAGTGTGGTTTGCATCATAAGGTTGTTTTTTAAGCAGGCTTTGGTAATGAACAACGAACAATTCACTTTATAGCAGGTTTTCAATAGGGTTGACTCTTTGTCTATCTTTTCTTCATATAAAAAAGTAAACCTATATATTAATTACAACAATATGCTGAGATTAGGGTGGTCTAAGAATCTTGAAACTTCTATAGCATGAAACAACACTCAAAGGAAAATATCAGGCATTATAAAATAAATAAATAAATGTCACACCTTTCCCTTGTGACATTAAAGCTGCATTTTTTATATGAACAATGAATCAAATGACTACAGTGTGTGAAAGGGGTCACTTTTAGTGATAGATTTAACACCTATCGCTGAGGCTCTATGGAGCAGTTAAGCCTATTTTACATTATGGTTGTGCTACATACTACATTTTGATTGTCTGCTTTGTCGAGGAAGCTTCTGAGTGTGGAGATAAGGAGGAAGTGTGTGTGTGTGTGTGTGTGTGTGTGTGGGGGGGGGGGGCAGAAGGGGGGGGGTCATACTATTATTAAGAAAAACCTGCTTTAGCAATACTGTACTTTATTATGGTCATGTTAATTATGAAAATGTAACTTACATTTGAGAGAAAGAGACATAAGTGTCAGAACTTATTTAGGATAAGAGTAGGGTAGAGGGAGTTATTATGCAAGCAGAGGCATTACAGTATATATATTTAACAAACTTTGATTATTACATTATAAGCAATGTATGTTAACTGTAATGTAGACAGCAACCACAACCACATCTGTGCAGTTACTGTAACAGATAAGTTAAGTCTATCCTAATATTAAACCCAAAAAGTCCTACTTCTGCTTTTGTAAAAATGACCGCATGCAAAGCATTTTGCATCAAAGACATGTGTGTGCCCTTGTTACTTTTCGAACATTGAGTAAAGCCTACTTGTAACAGGGAGCCTTTCATTTTCCTTGTAACTACAGGTGGGCTGGGCGTTTCGACTTAACTCTAAATTACCACAATTATTAGTTCGTCAAGCAAAGCAATACAGACATTTGTTTCAGGGTACAAACGCTTCACAGAAATACGACTCCTCTTTAGAAACACTTTATTTAGTAACGGAAGTTTTGAGCCAATGAGAGAAGATTGCCATACTCTTCCACCAATGGAAAGTGTGGATGCTCCAGGTCTCCTAGTAAGCGAAAACTGCATTGGATAAAACAAGGAAGGAGGCTCCAGTGGTATAAGTGGATTTAAGGGCTTGGAAGGAAAACAAGGACGCTAGTTAACGTTATCTCGTTGTCGAAGGTATGGAATTTGTTATTTAAAAGTTTAGAGAGTGTATTTAGGATACATAGGGTGATTGAAATATCACGTTAAGCTCAACAAATACCAGGTTGACAGATAGTCACAGCCTACTGCTGCTGGTGGCAAACCAACCAACCAGACTAACTAACTAACCCAACTAACTCAAGTGGTTAAGACCCCGGTCTTTTTTGCTGTCTTTACTTGAGGTAACATAGCTAGAGGACGATGTTTAACGACAACTTACGTAACAGTCATATAGTCGGCTGTCCTGATCTAACGTTATTTTAAGCTAGCCAGTGTTAATGTTAAAGGGGTTAGCTTGGCTAGTTAGCCTTAGCCTGTTCCCACAATGTAACGAATGTGTTGAAGCAACATGGCCAGAAAATTAGCAAAGCTCCGATATGACAGCGTTACCTCTTGTGACAATATACTTGTTTAGTCTGGCTACATAAACACTAAAATGTTAAATCATGATAGCCTACAGCTTTTGCTAGCAAGCAAGTCAGCTACCTCGTCGTGGACTTCTAGTTTCTCTCTGCATGTATCACACACACTTAGCTGTTAAAGGACTAACCTGTCCGACTTCGTGCCTGGAGTTCAGCGTGCAGCTTGTTGCAGAGGCAAACTGTCTACTCCATCAGTTCTGTGTCACTAAAATCATGTCACTTTAACGTGTTTATAACAACAGGAACTAAGAAGCAACTATTAAGGAAACTTTACCGTAATCCAAAGTGTGTGTACCAGTTGCAATTATTTTAAAGCATCGAGACATCGTAGTACTCCCTTTATTTTGTACATCATGTCAGCTGAATTCCAAAATGCGAGGAAGATTATTCTGTCAAGTAACAGCATATATTTTTAGCTTCAATTAGCCTAGTTCTGTGTAAAGCAACAAGTTAGACATGTGATGCAACTGTCACATTTCAGCAGGGGATGGGGGTCGAGAAACGCCATACACCAATTTTACATCCAAAATGAACAATGCAGATATATATTACTATGAATTACCCCACTCTCAGAAGTAATACGGCCACATGCTTTATGGAGCTAAAGTCTGTCAAACACACAAATGTTTGCTTTTCAGGATATACTGAAAGCCATGGGCGAAAAGAAACATATTTCTCCGTTACAACAGTGAGATATTTTCCCAATTAGGAAATACATTGTTAACATGTAAAATAGTGTGCAGACTGCAAAACATAAAAAAGGAAGTTCTGTTAAAAGTGCAGTTGTAAAACGACTGACTTGCAAGTACCGAACCAAAACTTGTCTACATGTAACAGCTTTATCTTGTTTTTTTTTGGATGAAATTGAATAATTGGTTTTTGGGGAAAAGAAGACTGCATTCAAATGTTGAAAGTACCGTGTTTATGTTTTTGAGGTGTGGTTTTGGCGAGGGTATGGAGCACCCTGTACACCGAGGGGAGACGATGCCCATTGGACTACATGACAGGTAATGTGCAATGTGTATTCAATTATTATTTTGCTAGCAAAGTGAATATGTGTATTAATTCACTTTAATTGAACACATTCCACTTTCATCTTAACAAACTGTTAACAAGAAGTATTTGCTTTTTGTAAACCAGGCAAAATGACTTATGAAAAAAGAAGCAACTTTTGACTCAGGATTGATAGTTGACCTTTCTTAAAATGTATACAGTACAGCAGTTGTCAGTCTGGGCTAGGAAATGGCTTCCACCTGCGATCGGAGGTGTTAATCAGGTAATCCCTGATTAGATTGTAGGAAAGAAAAGCAGTAGGACTGTGGTGCTCAATGACTGGGTTGAGAACCACTGCTGAGAGTCTTACCAGAGTTTCACTCAATGACTTGAAATATATTACAGTGTTTCCGCTACATTAATTCACCTGGGGCAGTTTTCCACGCCTGAATGGCCTGCGCATAATGTTGGCTAATTTATCACAATTTGCCAGCAGTCATCTTGTCACTTAAGCAGTATTGTCACAGCCGTCTTTGACTATTTGCTTTTGCCTTTTTGTATACAAACACTGAAATAGTTTTTTTTTTTACCAAGGCCCATTGTTGGTGCCGGCAAACAAACTAATCTTTTTACGAGCTGCAGGCATGTACTTTCTTCTCCACTCTCAACAAAACATCAGCAAATAATGCAAAGTTAGGGAATAGCATGAACATATCAAGATCAAGTCTATGACTTCCAGTATGAGAGGCATCACATTTGGCCAAGTTTTTCTCGAGTTCGCTACAAAAAATATAGGTTTGATGGTAAGGAAGCTGCAGAAGAGCTGGAAGTAAGACGTGGAGAAAATACAGAAATTTGGTTTAATGTAAAACCTTAGTTCTATAATTAGCAGGGGTATCTCACATTAGGATCAACAGAAACTCCACGTCAGCCATGATTGGGCACACCTAAACACATGGTTGTCAGGAAGAAAATATACTTTAGGCTTGTACCACATATTTCAAAAACCTTCTCTGTGCTTCTTGCAGAGGTTCCTTATTTCTGGGACCCAACTGTTTCTCTGGGACCTAGCTTCTCCAGTACACAGTGACTTGTGTGTTTTATGTGGTAATTACTCTGCAATATCTAATATGATTAAAATATATCAGTTGTGATTTTTAAACAGTGCTTAGTTTCTGTTGACATCAATGACAGAAGACAAAAACAAGGAAGATGCAAGCCAGTTGAAGCATAGCCTGCTGTAGTGTACTTGAGTGTAGATACAAGATCCAATGACATATTTACTGAGTTTTACTGATTACATGTTTATGTCTTGCATACCTTACTGTAGGTAGTACTAAACGGTTGCATACAGACTCATCTTGGGATTAGACCTGCACATTGAAATACTAAGAAAATGAGCCTGATAGTTTCTATGTGTTAGATACAATCTGTTGGTAAAAGATTCTTCTTTACTTGTAAACAGAATTGTGACTGTGTGAGGTGGATGAGACACTACACCAACTGGATGAGCAGTTCTATAGAACATCAATAACAGATACTAAAAAGACAGTTGGCTTGTTTAAATGAATGAAAGAAGCCTAAAGCAGTACGACATCCGTTCTCCCTCAGTTTAGATTGAGGGAGGGATAGATTTAGATTGATTTAGGTGATTTAGGAACTCTGTGACTGGATGAGAGCGTGCAGAGGCTCTGCGACTCGGAAAACAATTCAGAAAACAATTAAAATCTTTGTCCGTCTTCGACGCTGAGATATAATGCCACCAAAGAAACAACGGCACAATTAGGATGAGATGGAGGACATAAGAAAATCTTTTAACTTTATGAAATAAGCAAAGTGGCAAACCAACAAACAAAACTACTTGGGCCAATGCAGGAAGTACGGGAGCTGAAGTTGACAATAAAGGAGAAGGATAAGAAAATGACTGACCTGGAGTGACGAGTCGATGACATGGAACAATATTCTCGAATGGATGACTTGATGATAAGTGGACTTGTGACAAAACATCGAACCTACACTCCAGTGACTGACGGGGGAAAAAGGTGAAGAAGCGAAACCGAATGAGCTGTGAAGTCCCCTGAAAAACAAGTGATTCAGTTCTTTGAAAACCACAGTACTAATATACAAACAAAGGCGATTTCAGCATGTCACCCACTTCCTCGGAAGGACAGTAACGCCACAACGAACATTATAATACACTTTGTAAATAGAAAAGCCAATACGGAACTACTGAGACAGGCCAGGAAGCTGCGGGGGACAAATGTGTTCCTAACTAAGAAAAATGCAGATATTGCAAGGCAGGCACAAATCTTAAAAAAGCAGAACAAGATACAAGCTACATGGACAAGGAACTGTAAAGTGTGGATAAAGCTGAATTGATCACCTGAAGAAGCAAAAGCCATCATGGTGAGCGAGCTGAAAGACTTGGACAAATTTAGATGAACAGTTATCCCTGTTTCGAATGGCTTATTTCGTATTTATTGCACTTTTGCCTGTGTTTGCTGACATCATGGAACACTGTGTGGAATCATTTGTTTGGTATTTTTTTGGCATAATGTACTTGTGAATCCTGATGGTAATTTTATATCTTGTTTTTGTGGGTGCTGTTACTTTTGTAGTTATTTGACTCATACTGATGCTTTTTGTCTGTGTATCACTGGCCAGTTAAAGAACATTAGCTTTGTAGCTTTGTACCTTCTGATTGAAATAGTTAAACTGGATAATTATCTCTTAGATAGCGGTTGCGAGGGGCTTTATATAGTTTAAAGCTTCACTTTTATCTAAAATGACCTTGTATGTTTTATATTATTATGAATTACATCAGCAGTTGCTGTTTCTTAATCTTTTGCACAATAATCCATCAAATCTAATTGATTTGAGAAAAGTGGGGCAAGAGGATAGGCGTGACAACTTCTGTTTTCAGTGAGATATGATTTTTTTTTTTTTTCTTTTCTGGTTCCCACATTAGGTACAGACAGCATTGCGCCCTCTCATCTGCTAAAATCCTCTTTTTAATTTTTTTTTACACTGATTTTTACACAAGTGATTTTACATGAGGAGTAGATCGGGCATCCTGGTGGCCTAGGGCTAAGGCGCCATTATACTCGGATGAACTTATTCTTTTTTCCAGCATAACCCGACCATGTGTGTCTCTGGCCGAGGAGCTCTTTTCAATAATTTAGGAAAAGTTGCTCATTCCTGAGGGGTCGTTAGCTAGTGCTAATTAGAAAGTCTAGTGGAACCAGATATACAGTGATAGTGGTTGGACATTTAAGTGGGCCATGGCATCCAGATGAAGTTGCTCCTCAAGCCAGCTGGGTGAGCCACTGTAGTTTAGCCTAAACAGATGGCCGGGTCAAGACACTGAGTAGCTGCTTTTTGCATAGGTGAGAGTAGGCATCTTAAAAGTATGGTTAGGTCAGGGCTAGAGAATGGTGTCACCTATCAAAGGACCCAGTAGATATATATAACATTTCAGCCTGATAACCACTGCAGGGCCTGGTGATAGGTGAAAACATAATTTAACAAGAATACTGGGCTCCAATAGGAATGCTCACTCACCTTTTGGCACATTTAATTGTGTATTGATAACTGACAATTTAGTTCTGTAAAATGTATTACATAGCTTTAAACTGTTGAGTTTGTGAAATTGATATTGGCACTTTCTAGCAGGTGGTAATAGTCATTACGTATACAGGTGTATGCCAAACTCTGTTGGTCCACCTTTATTGCTTTACATTAGTCATGTTTCCATCTAATTGTCAAGCGATTCGAAGAAAATGCAAATTAGAAGCATTTCCATCAACTGCTTTAGAGCGTAGTTTCGTCACAAGTTGACGTTATGCATGGTTGTAGATTGCAAACTGGCTTGCTAAATCAAAGAGTTTAAAAGCTAAGTTTTTTTGGCTAAATGGAGAGAGGTAGCATTGTACAAGTTGGCCACCTGTGCAGAATACAGGGTTGTGGCAGAGACATTTGGTGTCAGTAAGACAACCGTTCACCTACACGGTGTGCAGGGCCATACGATTCAAGCTGTTGAACCAATTCATCAATATACCCGTAGAGGAATTTGTAAGCATGTTTTCAGAATTATCAGTCTTCTTTGTTGCTCTCCAAATCTTAAAACTTATACCATAACATATACCATATAAAACCACATACCATGGTGACAAGACCATATGTTAAAACAATACATTTGAATTTTGTGACATTTCACTACTACATCCACTAGGAAAATAATATCTCTATAGTGCTCCTATTGTTTTCTGAAAAATAATCAATTATCTTAAAACCCACACTTCAACGCATTAAGGAATAACTGGGCATCATTGGATTATTAAAGACTTCCCGTTGTAGCTTGTAGATTTTGTAGATTTTAATTTCACTGAATGCAATTAAATTTGACACAAATCCCACAAAATCACTCGTTGAATCCTAGAGAATGGCAAATGTATTTGGTTCAAGGTTATTGAATTGTATACATGTCATAAGAGTTGTTTCTCTTTCTCCTACTCCTTTTATCTCCCTTCCAATTCTTTACATAGCAAGTCCAGAACTGTAATCACAACTCCTTTTAACAAGGTGGCACTGTTGCTCAGCTACTGGGCTTATTTACGAACCCTGAAAGGGTGATGGAAGGCTGGGCTTCTCCCCCCTCCTACCACGAGACAACCGTGAATGCAGCAGGGCAAGTAGTTGTGGTGGATGCAATCTATTGGCTTCTCAGTGCTGCCGCTAAAGTCACAACCCTGAGTGTAGCCTGCACAGCCTTTGCCAGTGTATTTCTGTAGCTGCTGCTGCTGCTCCTGCTGCTGAGACTGCTGCTCTCCCTCCCCCTTAAATGGTGTGGGCAGAGTGGGATGGAAGAAGGCATTGGAAACCTTTTCATGGAAATGGTCTTTGCTGTTGGTATTGCTGCAGCACCATTCTGGTGACAACAACATGCCGTTGAAATGGAAAAGCGGTTCGCCTGTTAGCTGGAAATTCCCAGTGCCAGTTCTTAAGACATCCAGGTCCTCACCCCTTTCGCCTGCCTACATGTGAGTAAAAGCTTAATAGCATTTTCATTATACCATTGTGGTTATGTATATGGAGACAGATGTGTTTGTTTTCAGATTTTCTATTAATTCTTTTTTTTTTTTTTGTGTAAATTATTGTGACACCATTATTTTTTTGTTGTAGCCCTAATTAGGCAGAATGCGATTGAGCCTCGTAGTGTGTCAGGAGACTTGCCTTGTCCAGCATGCATTTTATGGTTCGCTGGCAGATTGCTTCACTCTTGGTCATTTTGCCGCTAGTCTGGGCATGGCAAGCACCACATCCCCGACTCTTGCCCTCTCCCTGTGGCTATGTTTATTTGGGAACAGGGACTCAGCAGCTTGGGAGGAGCCTGCCTTTGTCAGGATGTCTGGCGTGCCCTGGTTTAGAAGCTATTGTCATCCGGTACTGTTCAGGAGGGGGGAGGGTAGAATGGAACTGCCTCTCACAGCCTCTCGCCATCCTCTCTCTTTACCCCTTTTCTCGACCTCTTCTGAAATAGACAAGTGTCTTGTTTGACTTTTGTAACATGGCTTTGTCCTACAGAGAGTGAGAACCAAAATCTTCTCAAAAAATAAACACAGTTTTAATGGCAAGTGAGGCTAGCTGATTGCCTGAAGGTAATTTCATTGGCTAACGAGGCTTTCTTGGACGGATTTTTACAAAATTGGATTAAAGCAGACTTCAGTTATCATGCAGCTTTACTTATACGCTTAAGAGCTTAATTCTGCTAGTTTTACAGAAATGTTTATTTTTAACATCACTGCATCACAGCAAGATAAATTCATGCTCCAACCTCAGTGAAACAGGTGACATCTGCAACATGGCTAATTCTAAATGTACAGAATATGCACACTTCCCATATAGCCCTTACTTTCCAAGTAAACCTTAAGGAAGTCTTGACTAAATTGTGTCACTATGTAAGCTCTTTACAAAATGGCATGGTGAATGCTTTACTATTGGCATTATTGACTTGGTGATTATGGTTTTAATCTTTTATTTTACTAGGGTAGTTTAGCTAAAACACACAAACACGCACACACATACACACACCTGGAGGCTGTCTGTCCAGTACAACCACAGTCTTATCTGTTGGCCACTGAGCAGCTGTTGGGGGGGTTAAGGGCCTTGCTCAAGGGCACCAGCAAATGAGGGGTAAGCACTGGTTATTTACTTCCTCACCCAGTTTTATCCAGACAGTCTGTAGATCACACAAGCAACCTTCCACTTATTTTAGCTTCATTTCTAACACTATATCATATGATCTGTAACAGAATGTAGCCAACATGTTTCAGTACATAATTTAGTGGAACAGTGAGCTAAAATTGTCAATTTCCATATTTTCGAGTTTAAAAACTCCAGACTGCAGATACTGTGCGCCTCATTGTTGGTGATTTCTTTGGGCTCTTAGTGTGTAATAAAGCTCTTTCAAAATAAAGCAGCACAAGAAAACACCAAGTGGGACCATAGACCAAAAAATGTATTTCTCACTTTTAAGTATTTTTGTTTGTCATGGACCTTGGAGAAAATTTGTATTGTGTTTTTATCACTTCACAATTTAAATACCCAGTGGTATGCCTGTAGCAACACAGCAAATGTTTATACTTGCTATATCATTTTGAATTTCTATATAAATAGTCATAGACCAGCCATGTGCTGTACATTTCTGTTTGGTGTACCAAACATTAATTCTCAGGATATTTTAATCTTGATAGATCATCTTTTTTGACTTGGTGGCAGTTCATTTTTAAAAACTCTACTTTTCTTTAAATAAACAATGCTGTGTCAGTGCGTTAAAGGTGAACTACTGTATTTAATGAGTTATGAGTGTTGGTATCTCCGCAAGAAGAGGATCTACACACATGTTTACATGTCTTTTAAAAGATTAAGACAACTCTCCCAATGGAGACTCAACGACAAGAGTGCATCAAGTGTTAAGTGGCTGTGCTTGCGTGTCGCAATAGGAGATTGTGCACACACACTAACTAGTGAAGCATATTCAAGCCTTGAGGCTCCAGCTTACTCTGCCCCACCAGACCACTTACTATTTTGAAACGTGTATATTGTAAGCTGTGTTTGAAGGCAGGCTGATATTGGCCCCCCAATTATAGGTTACTCTGTGGTCAGGGAGAAGTCCCTCTTTATAGGCCCTTTGAGTGGTGGCTCTGTCCGTTTAGCTTTAGAGACATTTTTAACTTGGTATGTTGCTCGGGTAATCTTTGTATATGTATCCAAAGCAGCCGAATGATGGAGGAAACATGAGAGACAGTTGTTGAAACATCTGAGGTACACAAAGTATAAAAAATTAAGATTTGTTTTCACAATGTGCTTGTCTGTTTTGAAACCGCTAATGTATATATAGACTGGTGAACTGCCTGTGGTGCAGATTTCATGTTATCAAGGAGTGGTTAAGGTTCACTGCCAGTACGGCCCATGGAATAATCTTCTGCTCAGTAAAACACCATTGGGTTTATTTTTCACCCCACAAGAAATCCTTGAAATGAATGCCATCCCTCATCTTACAGTGCGTCAGTACTAAGCACTTAATATGTGTGACTGCTGTCTTTAGTAATCACCTCTTGGAGGCGTCATGGTGAGCCAGCAACCTCAACTGCAGCATTGCCTGTTCGATTCTAGGCGGGGACCTTTAGTACATGTCATACCTCTTTTCACTCTCCCCATGTTCCCTGTCACTCTTTGTCAACGATCTCAAGACGCAAAAATGGGAGAAAATCAATCCTTCAAAAAACATCTAAAAATGAAATTACATCTTGCACGTTTTAACCTTTTTATATTTTGCTTTAGCACATTAGTCTAAAAGTGACTGCTGCTGTCCCTTGGTTCTACTGATTTATATTTTTTGTTTGAAACAAACATGCTTGCTGCTCCTAAAATGGCTCAAGACTTTTCTTAAAGCCACCTAGTCTTTAGAAATATGTCTAGTGTTAGTTAAAGCCAGTGGGACAGGATAAAATCCCATACAGTTTGTACAGCTATAGGTAAAAGGAAAGCTTAACAGAATTTTGCGAATGTAGGTGCTTCACATGTCTCATGTGGCTGTCAAATCTTTCTGCTGAATCCCCTGTGCTCCTGCTAGGAGTCTCTAAGGCAAATGCCCCATTAGTTCACATTCTTTAAATCCCACTTTGTTAATAACCTGCATTAATTTGTTTGATCAATTAAACAATGTATCAATTCTAAAATAATAGGAACATAGTTGATTTAATGGCTGACATCAAACTGAATAAGAGTTGGGTTTGCACTTATTTACTTTGACTTTGAACATCATCTGACAAGAAAGACTTTTTTTATGTTTAAAAATACATAAAACTGGAATTGCACCGGAGGGTCTCACCAGATATATCGCAATGTGATTTATGTGTTAATTGGACTCAGTTGGGGATGATATGCCAGCAGAGATGTTAAAACTACAACGCTGTTCTTAGCCAACATACTGTTACTCTTTACTCTTAACGTTAACTCTTACGTGCAATTAAGGATAGATCACAAATCCACACATTAATGTATAGATACAATTCTTAAAGAAGTAGCACACATTATTTGGTTACATATTTAAATATACAGGATGTGTGTCTTTCGGAGCTGTTGTCAGAACCTAATGATCTAACGGTTACTTATTCTTACATGTGTCGGCTTCTCCATTTTGATGGAAGGCAGAGAATCAGCTGGTGTGCCACGTTAGCTAAAAAGAAGCTAAACTGAAACAGCATGTTAAGGGTAGATGTCGAAGAGTAGTCTTGAGCAGATGTAAACACTCAGGATGAGTCGGAGATGAGGTTGAAACGATGGGCTGGGATGACGTTTATTATTTTTTCCCCAATTAAGGCCACGGAGGCAAGAATGATAATATAAAAATTAACAAAATTAAGGAAAGCAACAAAAAA